>NW_017200747.1:0-19300 GCF_001704415.2 Capra hircus
TTTGGCAGTTTGATCTCTGGTTTCTCTGCATGTTTTAAATCCCTCTTGAACATTTGGAAGTTCACAGTTCATGTGAACTTGGAGAATTTTTGAGCATTACTTTACTAGTGTGTGAGATGAGTGCAATTGTGCAGCAGCTTGAATATTCTTTGTCATTGCCTTTCTTTGGGATTGGAATGAAAAACTGACCTAATGACTAGATGTTTTCAATTGCATATGCTGAAAGAACTGGCTGTGCAGTTTTGAAAGAAAAAAAAAATCATTTTAACCCATTTTCTCTGAAGTGCAAGGCATATCATGGCCATCCCTGAATCATAAAGTCACCTTTTCTTTATGTAGTCATAGTTTCATGCCTAAATTATAGGCCAACTCATGCTCAAATTGACTCTGATGTCAGGGGCAGATCAACTAATAAAAAGCTTGGATTGTCCCTCTGGAGGAAAGTGAGATCTTTGTCCCACGAGAAGAATCTGAAGGGTTAAGGGAACTTGCAAGAGTGGGGAAAGCTTAGTCCATCCTACATGTACCAAAATCTTAAATAAGGCTTATTTACTTTACCGAAGTAAAAAAACAGATGATGAAAACAATTATAAATCAATGAAAGGTAAAGAAATCCATAGTCTGTTATCAAAAATTGCATTCTAAGAAAACTTTGTTCTCTTAACCTAGAGAGGAGACTAAATTCCATCTGGTACCAGCTTACCAGAAGACAAACAAACAAACAAACAAATTATCGGTAAGCTTAAAAAATGTATATTCCATATATCTTGAAGTAGCAGTATTTCTGCAAAGGCATCAGTGTGAAATCATAGAAGACATGGTTAAAACCTGATTAAATAGAAATTGACAATGTAATCTGGTCACTGCTGCGACTTGAAATGTTTTAATATGATAACTGGAATTATAACTGACAGCATTTGACCAGGACATATCAGATTTTCACGGATGTCAGATAATTTCTAGGATATCTATATTAGGAACTGAAGGAATCTTTGAACCTAGGAAAGAAAACAACAGTCTCAAAGGCCCTTGCTGAATATCTATCAGCAAGGAATGTCTTTGCAAGGATCGCAAAATGAAGGGAAAATTACACCGACCTGCCTCTGCAACTTCGGTCCTCTGAGCAGATCTGGAGGTCTCCCTTTGTATAAGCTAACCTGTTCCTTCCAAATAGAGGTTTGCAACACAAAACAAGTGGCCGCCTATTCTTCCTCGAAGGAGGATCTCTTTCCCCACATCCTGCGAACTCCTTTTCCCAGCCTCCAGGAAAAGCGCTTCTTGCAGTTCCTTTCAGAAAATCCTATGGACGGAGAAGCCTGGTAGGCTGCAGTCCGTGGGGTCGCTGAGGGTCGGACGCGACTGAGCGACTGCACTTTCATTTTCACTTTCATGCATTGGAGAAGGCAATGGCAACCCACTTACTGTTCTTGCCTGGAGAATCCCAGGGACGGGGGAGCCTAGTGGGCTACCGTCTATGGCGTCCCACAGAGTCGAACACGACTGAAGCAACTTAGCAGCAGCAGCAGCAGCAGTTCCTTTCTTAGGGGCAGTTATCCCTGAGATTGGGACCTGGAAAGGCAGAGCCACCTCCACACACACGTCTTTTCTGTCCCCTTTCCTCTGGAGGAGAGCTCTAGTGAGCCTAGGTCGGTCAGGAAAATTCTTGGCTTTGACGGGATCACACCCGGTGTGTGAACCTGCATACCCGACCTAGGGGCCACAGGGCACCTGTTTTGCTCGAGTGGGTCCTGGAGGGGTGCAGCATAGCAAGAGCTTAAAAATCCATCCAATTTGTCTTTTTTTTTTTTTTACCTCGGAGAGAACGAGTTTGCTCCACCTCCACCCTTTGGCAGTGTGGAGGGAAGAGGGCACCACCCTCTCCCAAAGGGGACATAGGGCCTACCAGGAGAGAAAGGCCCCTTGAGAAGCTGAGCCCAGGTAGGCAGCCAGTGATGTCAAGCACACTCCCGCTGCTTGCTTCTTCATGGGCACTCCCATGATCTGCTAGGAATGTCTTTGCAAGGATCTCAAAGGGAAGGGGAGATACATGGCCCTGTCTCTGGAACTTCAGTCCTCTGAGCAGATCTGGAAGTCTTGAGTTGTATAAGCAAACCTGTTCCTTCCAAATAGAGGCTTGCAAACACACCCCCGGTGGTTGCCTCTTCTTCCCCGAAGAAGTCTTTCTTTCCCCACATGCTGCGAACTCCCTGTCCCAACCTCCAAGAATAGCGCTTCTTGCCATTCCTTTCTTAGAGGCAGTTATCCCTGAGCTTGGGGCCGTAGGGAGTAGCCCCACACTCACAGGGAAAGGCAAAGACTCCTCCATACATCTCCTCTATCCCCTTTGCTCTGGAGGAGAGCTCTAGTGAGCCTAGGTCTTTCAGGAAAATTCTTGGCTTGGACAGGATCTCACCCTGTTTGTGAACCTGCATATCCAACCAGGGGCCACAGAGCACCTGTTTCAGTAAAGTGGGCCCTGAAAGGGTGCAGCCTAGCAAGAGCTTGAAAATCCATTCAATTGCTGTTTTTGTACCTCTGACAGAGCGAGCTTGGCTCCACCCTTTGGCAGTGAGGAGAAAAGAGGCATGACACCCTCCCCAAGGGGACATGGGGCCTATTCGAGAGGAAAGGCCCCTTGTGGAGATGAGGCCAGGAAGGCACACAGTCGTGTCAAACACACTCCCACTGCTTGCTTCTTCAGGGGCACACCCGCTATCAGCTAGGAATGTCTTTGCAATGATCACAAAGGGAAGGGGAGATACAGGGCCCTGCTTCAGGACCTCCGGTGCTCTGAGCAAATCTCGAGGTCTCCCGTTGTTGGTCAAGGTCAAGGTCAAGTTCAAGGTCAAGGTCAAGTTCAAGATCAAGTTGAAGTTCAAGGTCAAGGTCAAATTCAAGTTGAAGTTCAAGGTCAAGGTCAGTTCAAGTTCAAGGTCAAGGTCAAGTTCAAGTTCAAGTTGAAGTTCAAGTTCAAGTTGAAGTTCAAGTTCAAGTTGAAGTTGAAGTTCAAGTTGAAGTTCAAGGTCAAGGTCAAGGTCAAGGTCAAGGTCAAGTTCAAGTTCAAGTTCAAGGTCAAGTTCAAGTTCAAGTACAAGGTCAAGATCAAGTTCAAGTTCAAGTTCAACGTTCAAGTTCAAGTTCAAAGTCAAGTTCAAGTTCAAGGTCAAGTTCAAATTCAAGGTCAAGTTCAAGTTCAAGTTGAAGTTCAAGTTCAAGGTGAAGGTCAAGTTCAAGTTCAAGGTCAAGGTCAAGGCCAATTTCAAGTTCAAAGTCAAGGTCAAGGTCAAGTTCAAGGTCAAGGTCAAGTTCAAGTTCAAGGGCAGGGCAAGGCCAAGCCCAAGACCAAGGCAAGGGCAAGGGCACCGCCAAGGGCAAGGCCAAGGCCCAGGCCAAGGCAAAGGCCAAGGCCACCAAAGCGAAGCCCAAACTCCGTAATGCCTGACAAAAGGCAGAAGCCACTAGGCCCCTGTGCAGAGGAAGCCACTGAAGGCAGCAAGGCCACAGAGCTCCCCGACTCCCATTCCCACAGGAAGATGTGAGGATAAAGGGCCTCATCCCAGCAAAGCACCCGCTCCCACCACCCCGCAACCCCGGCCCCCGCCCCCCACAGCACGCACCCTGAAACAACACTGCCTTCCCAGAAAAGAGAACGGAGAAGCCATGTGTGTGCCAAAGGAGCAAGATGAACGAACGATGCCATGCCCTCCAACTTTGGGCACACCTGACGCCTCGGAACCCCGGGCCTGGCCGATGGGTCCCCGCCGTTCTCGGGTGGGAGGGGGGTCAACACATTGGCCGAGAGCCCTTGCCCAGGCCACCCGCAAATCCCCTGAGATGTGATCCGACCACAGGGACCGAGGGCAAACGTACCGCTTGAGGTGCTGGAGGAGCCAGACAAAGCCATGGTGGGAGAGGCACACGGGCACGCTGCAGACTGCTGGCCGAGTGGGCCGGGACCCAGCAGCTTAGGACTCTGGAGAACGGGAGGCGTCTCCGCCACCATTGACGTCAATAGGGTTTGGGTGGGTAGATGGAGGGGGCTGCCCCTGGCCTCGTTCCAAGCAGAGACCCTGGACGGAGTCCCGTGAAGCGAGTGGGCTTTTCCCGGGCACAGCTGTGCCCTGGACCGCCACGATCCCGTTGGGGTGGGCGGGCAGTTCGCGCGCTTTGGTTTGTGGCCCTCCCTCGCAGCGGGGGGTGGGATCAACCCCGGGTGGATCAATCAGGGGCCCTCAGCAGTGCCAAGGGAGCTTACCGCCCAGGAAACGCCCCAAGGTCCCTTTGAATTGGCCACCAACGCCCCCTTTCCCAGCCTGCCTTTCTCTGGGATTTCTTGCCTTTTCACATTCCACAGGTCCCTGGGCCTCGACTGTCCCCCGCTGGCTCCTCCGAGGCATTCCGGGACACCAGACGCTCTCTCCAGCGCCTCCACCTAGATCCCTCGCTGTCCTCGCCTCCGTTTCCCCCATGCCCCCTCCGCAACTCCTCCGTGGGCTCTTGGCGTCCTTTCACTACAGCAGTCACAGAGTGCCAACACTGAGGGCTTTGAGTTGCCTGGAGCCCAAGGCTCCGGCCAGAGACCTGAGGGGCCAGCGTTTGGAATGGCAGCTAATGCCATTTGGGGCTTTTCTCACATGGAGCCTGAGGCCCGCACCTCCGCGGGCAAACCACCAGCGCGAGTGCCCTGGAGATACCCACCCAAGGGGACAGTGTACCACCTACTGTGGGGAAGGAGGTTCCTGTTTTCCCTGCACTGGTTCGACTTTCACGCCGAGGATCGACTCACACCATGATGGCAAGTGGAATAGCCCTGTGGGAAAGCCTCATGGGAAAGACTCCAGGGAAAGCCACAGATTCCTTGATCCACGAGAAGGGAAGCGTGACACTGCTGCTACCACTCGGGAGGAAAGCGCACGTGCATGACCCCACTCGAGCCGAGGACTGACGCCACTTGGGAGACTCCAGAAGTACGCCAAGATCCATGTCAGCACTGGAGAGGAATCCTCAGGTTCCGGTCCCGACTTCACACAAGGTCTTAGGCCCCGGCATCGATGGGAGAGGAATCCTGAGAGGCCCCCTAGCACCTCGCATGGGGACTGGCCTTTCCTGAGGTCACCAGAGTGGGTCCCTGAGGTCTCTGTTGTAAGTCGAGAGCACCTGCGGCAACTCGAGAAAATCCAGGAGGTTCTCCCCTCCAGGCGAGATGAGGCCCATTTCCGCTGAGGCGTCTCGAGGCTAATCACACCTAACCTCTGGAACTTCCAAAGGGTCCTTCACAACCTTGCTGCAACTCAAGAAGTTCCCTGACATACCCGTCTCCACTAGAGAGGAAGCACGAGAGTCCTGCCCACATCCAGAGGAGCTCGGTTTCCGCCTCCTAGCTCGAGAGGAGGGATCCTTTCCCTGCGTGGTCGGGAAAGAATTCCCGGCGTTCCCGTCGCATCTCAAGAGGAGGCGCTCTCCACAGGAAAGGCGAGAGGAACTCCAGGGTCGTGCCACCATTCCCTGAGTCCCCCAGATGTCTCAGTCCATTCCAGGGAAACCTGTTTTCCCTGCACTGCCTTGACTTTTAAGCCGAGGATCGTCTCACACAACGGTGGCACGTGGAACAGCCCTTTGGGAAAGCCTCGTGGGAAAGCTTTGAGCGAAAGCCACAGATCCCTTGATCCACGCGAAGAGAAGCGTGACACTGCTGCTACATATCGGGAGGAAAGCGCACGTGCATGCCCCCACTCGAGACGAGGACTGACTCCCCTGGGGAGACTCCAGAAGTACAGCAAGATCCATGTCAGCACTGGAGAGGAATGCTCAGGTTCCGGCACCGACTCCACACAAGATCTTAGGACCCGGCATCGACAGGAGAGGAATCCCGAGAGGCCCCCGAGCAACTTGCATGCTGACTGGCCTTTCCTGAAGCCACCAGAGCGGGTCCCTGAGGTCCCCATCGTATGTCGAGAGCACCTGCCAGAACTCGAGAAAATCCAGGAGGTTGTCCCCTCCAGGTGAGATGAGGCCCATTTCCGCTGAGGCGTCTCGAGGCTAATCACATCTAACAATTGGAACTTCCAAAGGGTCCTTCACACCCTTGCTGCAACTCAAGAAGTTCCCCGACATACCCGTCTCCACTCGATTGGAAACACGAGAGTCCCGCCCATATCCAGAGGAGTCCCGTTTCCGCCCCCATGCTCGGGAGGAGGGATCCTTTCCCTGCGTGGTCGGGAAAGAATTCCCGACGTTCCCGTCGCATCTCAAGAGGAGGCGCTCTCCACAGGAAAGGCGAGAGGAACTCCAGGGTCGTGCCACCATTCCCAGAGTCCCCCAGATGTCTCAGTCCATTCCAGGGAAACGTGTTTTCCCTGCACAGCCTCGACTTTCAAGCCGAGGATCCACTAACACCACGGTGGCATGTAGTACAGCCCTTTGGGAAAGCCTCGTGGGAACGCCTCGTGTGAAAGCCTCGTGTGAAAGCCTCGAGGGAAAGCCACAGATCCCTTGATCCACGCGAAGGGAAGCGTAACACTGCTGCTACAGCTCGGGAGGAAAGCGCATGTGCATGCCCCCACTCAAGACGAGGACTGACTCCACTGGAGAGACTCCAGAAGTACCCCAAAATCCATGTCAGCACTGGAGAGGAATGCTCAAGTTCCGGCACCGACTCCACACAAGGTCTTAGGCCCCAGCATCGACGGGAGAGGAATCCCGAGAGGCCCCCGAGCAACTCGCATGGGGACTGGCCTTTCCTTGAGGCCACCAGAGCGGGTCCCTGAGGTCCCCATCGTAAGTCGAGAGCACCTGCCATAAATCGAGAAAATCCAGGAGTTTCTCCCCTCCAGGCGAGATGAGGCCCATTTCCGCTGAGGTGTCTCGAGGCTAAACACATCTAACACCTGGAACTTCCAAAGGGTCCTTCACACCCTTGCTGCAAATCAAGAAGTTCCCCGACATACTCGTCTCCACTCGAGAGGAAGCACGAGAGTCCCGCCCACATCCAGAGGAACCCCGTTTCCCCCTCCTAGCTCGAGAGGAGGGTTCCTTTCCCTGCGTGGTCGGGAAAGAATTCCAGGCGTTTCCGTCGCATCTCAAGAGGAGGTGCTCTCCACAGGAAAGGCAGAGGACTCCAGGGTCGTGCCACCATTCCGAGTCCCCCAGATGTCTCAGTCCATTCCAGGGAAACCTGTTTTCCCTGCACTGCCTCGACTTTCAAGCCGAGGATCGACTCACACCACGGTGGCACGTGGGACAGCCCTGTGGGAAAGCCTAGTGGGAAAGCCTCGAGGGAAAGCCACAGATCCCTTGATCCACGCGAAGGGAAGCGCGTCACTGCTGCTACAGCTCGGGAGGAAAGCGCACGTGCATGCCCCCACTCGACACGAGGACTGACTCCCCTGGGGAGACTCCAGAAGTACCCAAGATCCATGTCAGCACTGGAGAGGAATCCTCAGGTTCCGGAACCCACTCCACACAAGATCTTAGGCCCCGGCATCGACGGGAGAGGAATCCCGAGAGGCCCGCGAGCAACTCGGATGGGGACTGGCCTTTCCTGAGGCCAGCAGAGCGGGTCCCTGAGGTCCCCGTCGTAGGTCGAGAGCACCTGCCGAAACTCGACAAAATCCAGGAGGTTCTCCCGTCCAGGCGAGATGAGGCCCATTTCCGCTGAGGCGTCTCGAGGCTAAACACATCTAACACCTGGAACTTCCAAAGGGTTCTTCACACCCTTGCTGCAACTCAAGAAGTTCCCCGACATACCCGTCTCCACTCGAGAGGAAGCACCAGAGTCCCGCCCACATCGAGAGGAGCCCCGATTCCGCCTCATAGCTGGAGAGGAGGGATCCTTTCCCTGCATGATCGGGAAAGAATTCCCGGCATTCCCGTCGCATCTAAAGAGGAGGCACTCCCACAGGAAAGGCGAGAGGAACTCCAGGGTCGTGCGACCATTCCCAGTGTCCCGCAAATGTCTCAGTCCATTCCAGGGTAAGCTGTTTTCCCTGCACTGCCTCGACTTTCAAGCCGAGGATCGACTCACACCACGGTGGCACGTGGAAGCAGCCCTGTGGGTAAGCCTCTTGGGAAAGCCTCATGGGAAAGCCTCGAGGGAAAGTGGCTGATCCCATGATCCACGCGACGGGAAGCGTGACACTGCTGCTAGAGCTCGGGAGGAAAGAGCAGGTGCATGCCCCTACTCGAGACGAGGACTGACTCCCCTGGGGAGACTCCAGAAGTATCCCAATATCGATATCAGCACTGGAGAGCAATCCTCAGGTTCCGGCACCGACTCCACACAGGGTCTTATGCCCCGGCATCGACCGGAGAGGAATCCCGAGAGGCCCCTGAGCAACTCGCATGGGGACTGGCCTTTCCTGAGGCCACCAGAGCGGGTCCCTGAGGTCCCCGTGGAAAGTCGAGAGCACCTGCCGCAACTCGAGAAAATCCAGGAGGTTCTCCTCTCCAGGCCAGATGAGGCCCATTTCCGCTGAGGCGTCTCCAGGCTAATCACAACTAACCTCTGGAACTTCCAAAGAGTCATCCACACCCTTGCTGCAACTCAAGAAGTTCCCTGACATACCCGTCTCCACTCGAGTGGAAGCACGAGAGTTCTGCCCACATCCAGAGTAGCCCCGTTTCCGGCTTCTAGCTCGAGAGGAGGGATCCTTTCCCTGCGTGGTCGGGAAAGAATTCCCGCGTTCCCGTCGCATCTCAAGAGGAGGCGCTATCCACACTAAAGGCGAGAGGAACTCCAGGGTCGTGCCACCATTCCCAGAGTCCCCCAGATGTCTCAGTCCATTCCAGGGAAACCTGTTTTCCGTGCACTGCCTCGACTTTCCAGCCGAGGATCGACTCATACGACGGTGGCAGGTGGGAGAGCCCTGTGGGAAAGCCTCCTGGGAAAGCCTCGTGGGAAAGCCTCAATTGAAAGCCACAGATCCCTTGATCCACGCGAAGGGAAGAGCGCCACTGCTGCTACAGCTCGGGAGGAAAGTGCACTTGCGTGCCCCCACTCGAGACGAGGACTGACTCCCCTGGAGAGACTCCAGAAGGTCCTTCACACCCTGCTGCAAATCAAGAAGTTCCCCGACATACCAGTCTCCACTCGAGAGGAAGCACGAGAGTTCCCCCCACATCCTGAGGAGCCCCGTTTCCGCCTCCTAGCTCGAGAGGAGGGATCCTTTCCCTGCGAGGTCGGGATAGAATTCCCTGCGTTCCCGTCGCATCTCAAGAGGAGGCGCTCTCCACAGGAAAGGCGAGAGGATTTCCAGGGTCATGCAACCATTCCCAGAGTCCCCCAGATATCTCAGTCCATTCCAGGGAAACCTGTTTTCCCTGCACTGCCTCGACTTTCAAGAGGAGGATTGACTCACACCACGGTGGCACGTGGGACAGCCCTGTGGGAAAGCCTCGTGGGAAAGCCTCGTGGGAAAGCCTCAAGGGAAAGCCTCGAGGAAAAGCCACAGATCCCTTGATCCACGCCAGGGGAAGCGCGAAACTGCTGCTACAGCTCGGGAGGAAAGCGCACGTGCATGCCCCCACTCGAGACAAGGACTGACTCCCCTGGGGAGACTGCAGAAGTACCCCAAGATCCATGTCAGCACTGGAGAGGAATCCTCAGGTTTCGGTACCGACTCCACACAAGGTCTTAGGCCCTGGCATCGAAGGGAGAGGAATCCCAAAAGGCCCCCGAGCAACTCGCATGGGGACTGGCCTTTCCTGAGGCCACCAGAGCGGGTCCCGGATGTCCCCAAGGTAAGTCGAGAGCACCTGCTGCAACTCGAGAAAATCCAGGAGGTTCTCCTCTCCAGGAGAGACGAGGCCCATTTCCGCTCCGCCGTCTCGAGGCTAATCACACCTAACCTCTGGAAATTCCAAAGGGTCCTTTACCCCCTTGCTGCAACTCAAGAATTTCCCCGACATACCCGTCTCCACTCGAGGGGAAGCACGAGAGTCCCGCCCACATCCAGAGGAGCCCCGATTCCGCCTCCTAGCTCGAGAGGAAGGGACCATTCCCTGCGTGGTCTTGAAAGAATTCCCGGCATTCCAGTCGCATCTCAGGAGGATGTTCTCTCCACATGAAAGGCGAGAGGAACTCCAGGTTCATGTCACCATTCCCAGAGACCCCCAGATATCTCAGTCCATTCCAGGGAAACATGTTCTCCCTGAACTGCCTCGAATTTCAAGCCGAGGATCGACTCACACCACGGTGGCACGTGGGACAGACCCTTGGGAAAGCCTCGTGGGAAAGCCTAGTGGGAAAGCCTCGAGGGAAAGCCACAGGTCCCTTGATCCACTCGACGGGAAGCGTGACACTGCTGCTACAGCTCGGGAGGGAATCGAACTGCATGCCGCCACTCGAGACGAGGACTGACTCCCCTGGGGAGACTCCAGAAGTACCCCAAGATCCATGTCAGCTTGGAGAGGAATGCTCAGGTACCGGCACCAACTCGTCACGAGGTCTTAGGCCCCGGCATCGACGGGAGAGGAATCCCGAGAGGCCCCCGAGCAACTCGCATGGGGACTGGCCTTTCCTGAGGCCACCAGAGCGGGACCCTGTGGTCCCCGTCGAAAGTCGAGAGCACTTTCTGCAACTCGAGAAAATCCAGGAGGTTCTCCCCTCCAGGTGAGATGAGGCCCATTTCCGCTGAGGCTTCTCGAGGCTAATCACGTCTATCTTCTGGAACTTCCAAAGGGTCCTTCACACCCTTGCGGCAACTCAATATGTTCCCCGACATACCCGTCTCCACTCGAGAGGAAGCACGAGAATCCTGCCCACATCCAGAGGAGCCCCGATTCCGCCTCAAAGCTCGAGAGAAGGGATCTTTTCCCTGCGTGTGCGGGAAAGAATTCCCGGCATTCCTGTCACATCTGAAGTGAAGGCACTCTCCACAGGAAAGGCGAGAGGAACTCCAGGGTCGTGCCACCATTCCCAGATTCCCCCGGATGTCTCAGTCCATTCCAGGGAAAACTGTTTTCCTTGCACTGCCTCGACTTTCAAGCCGAGGATCGACTCACACCACGGTGGCACTTGGGACAGTCCTGTGGGAAAGCCTCCTGGAAATGCCTCCTGGGAAAGCCTAGAGGGAAAGCCACTGATCCCTCGATCCACTCGAAGGGAAGCGCGACACTGCTGCTACAGCTAGGGAGGAAAGCGCACGTGCATGCCCCCACTCGAGACAAGAACTGACTGCCCTGGGGAGACTCCAGAAGTACCCCAAAACCATGTCAGCACTGGAGAGGAATCCTCAAGTTCTGGCACCGACTCCACACAAGGTCTTAGGTCCCGGCATTGACGGGAGAGGAATACCGAGAGGCACCCGAACAACTCGCATGGGGATTGGCCTTTCCTGAGGCCACCAGAGCGGGTCCCGGAGGTCCCTGTTGTAAGTCGAGAGCACCTGCCGCAGCTCGAGAAAATCCAGGAAGTTCTCCCCTCCAGGCGAGATGAGGCCCATTTCCGCTGAAGCATCTCGAGGCTAATCACACCTAACCTCTGGAACTTCCAAAGGGTCCTTCACACCCTTGCTGCAACTCAAGAAGTTCCCCGACATACCCGTCTCGACTCGAGAGGAAGCACGAGAGTCCTGCCCACATCCAGAGGAGCCCCGTTTCCGCCTCCTAGCTCGAGAGGAGGGTTCCTTTTCCTGCGTGTTCGGGAAAGAATTCCTGGCCTTCCCATCGCAGCTCAAGAGGGGGCGCTCTCTACAGGAAAGGCGAGAGGAACTCCAGGGTCGTGCCACCATTCCCTTGAGTCCCCCAGATGTCTCAGTCCACTTCAGGGAAACGTGTTTTCCTTGCACTGCCTCGACTTTCAAGCCGAGGATCGACTCACACCACGGTGGCACGTTGGACAGCCCTTTGGGAAAGCCTCGGGGGAAAGCCTCGTGGGAAAGACTCCAGGGAAAGCCTCAGATTCCTTCATCCACGCGAAGGGAAGCGTCACACTACAGCTACAGCTCGGGAGGAAAGCGCACGTGCATGCCCCTACTCGAGACGAGGAATGACTCCCTTGGGGAGACTCCAAAAGTACCCCAGGAACCATGTCAGCACTGGAGTGGAATCCTCCGGTTCCGGCACCGACTCTACACAAGGTCTTAGGCCCCGGCTTCGACGGGAGAGGAATCCCGAGAGGCCCCATGCAACTCGCATGGGGACGGGCCTTTCCTGAGGCCACCAGAGCGGGTCCCAGAGGTCCCCGTCGTAAGTCGAGAGCACCTGCCGCAACTCGAGAAAATCCAGGAGGTTCTCCCTTCCAGGCGAGATGAGGCCCATTTCCAGTGAGGCGTCTCGAGGCTAATCACACCTAACCTCTGGAATTCCAAAGGGTCCTTCACACCCTTGCTGCAACTCAAGAAGTTCCCCGACATACCCATCTCCACTCGAGAGGAAGCACGAGAGTCCGGCCCACATCCAGAGGAGCCCCGTTTCCGCCTCCTAGCTCGAGAGGAGGGATCCTTTCCCTTCGTGTTCGGGAAAGAATTCCCGGCGTTTCCGTCGCATCTCAAGAAGAGGCGCTGTCCACAGGAAAGGCGAGAGGAACTCTAGGGTCGTGCCACCATTCCCAGAGTCCCTCAGATGTCTCAGTCCATTCCAGGGAAACCTTTTTTCCCTGCACTGCCTCGACTTTCAAGCCGAGGATCGACTCTCACCACGGTGGCACGTGGGACAGCTTTGTGGGAAAGACTCGAGGGAAAGCCTCGTGGGAAAGCCTCGAGGGAAAGCCACAGATCCCTTGATCCACGCGAAGGGAAGCCTGACACTGCTGCTACAGCTGGGGAGGAAAGCGCACGTGCATGCCCCCACTCGAGACGAGGACTGACTCCCCAGGGGAGACTCAGGACGTACCCCAAGATCCATGTCAGGACTGGAGAGGAATCCTCAGGTTCCGGCACCGAGTCCACACAAGGTCTTAGGCCCCGGCATCGACAGGAGAGGAATCCCGAGAGGCCCCCGAGCAACTCGCATGGGGAATGGCCTTTCCTGAGGCCACCAGAGCATGTCCCTGAGGTCCCCGTCGTAAGTAGAGAGAAACTGCCGCAACTCGAGAAAATCCAGAAGGTTCTCCCCTCCAGGCGAGATGAGGCCCATTTCCAATGAGGCCTCTCGAGGCTAATCACACCTAACGTCTGGAACTTCCAAAGGGTACATCACCCACTTGTTGCAACTCAAGAAGTTCCCCGACATAACCGTCTCCACTTGAGAGAAAGCTCGAGCCTCCCGCCGACATCCAGAGGAGCCCCGTTTCCGCCTCCTAGCTCGAGAGGAGGGATCCTTTCCCTGCGTGTTCCGGAAAGAATTCCCGGCGTTTCCGTCGCATCTCAAGAGGAGGCGCTCTCCACAGGAAAGGCGAGAGGAATTCCACGGTCGAGCCACCATACCCAGAGTCCCCCAGATGTCTCAGTCCATTCCAGGGAAACCAGTTTTCCCTGCACTGCCTCGACTTTCAAGCCAAGGATCGACTCACACCACGGTGGCACGTGGGACAGCCCTGTGGGAAAGCCTCGTCGGAAAGCCTCCTGCAAAAACCTCGATGAAAGCCACAGATTTCTTCATCCACGCGAAGGGAAGCATGACACTGCTGCTACAGCTCGGGAGGAAAGTGCACGTGCATGACCTAAGTCGAGACGAGGACTGAATCCCCGGTGGAGACTCCAGAAGTACCCCAAGATCCATGTCAGCACTGGAGAGGAATTTTCAGGTTCCGGCACCGTCTCCACACAACGTCTTAGGCCCCGGCATCGACGGGAGAGGAATCCCGAGAGGCCCCCGTGCAACTCGCATGGGGACTGGCCTTTCCTGAGGCCACCAGAGCGGGTCCCTGAGGTCCTCGTCTTAAGTCGAGAGCACCTGTGGCAACTCGAGAAAATCCAGGAGGTTCTCCCCTCCAGGCGAGATGAAGCCCATTTCCGCGGAGGCGTCTCGAGGCTAATCAACCTGGCCTCTGGAATTTCCAAAGGGTCCTTCACACCCTTGCTGCAACTCAAGAAGTTTCCCGACGTACCCGTCTCCACTCGAGAGGAAGCACGAGAGTCCTGCCCACATCCAGAGAAGCCCCGTTTCCGCCTCATAGCTCGAGAGGTGGAATCCTTTCCCTGCGTTGTCGGGAAAGAATTCCCGGTGTTCCGGTCGCATCTCAAGAGGAGGCGCTCTCCACAGGAAACACGAGGGGATCTCCAGGGTCGTGACACCATTCCCTGAGTGCCACAGATTTCTCAGTCTATTCCAGGGAAACCTATTTTCCCTGCATTGCCTCGACTTTCAAGCCGAGTATCCACTCACACCACGGTGGCACGTGGGACAGCCCTGTGGGAAAGCCTCGTGGGAAAGCCTCGAGGAAAAGCCACAGATCCCTAGATCCACGCAAAGGGAAGTGTGACAATGCTGCTACAGCTCGGGAGGATTGCGCACGTGCATGCCCCCACTCGAGACGAGGACTGACTCCCCTGGGGAGACTCCAGAAGTACCCAAAGACCATGTCAGCACTGGAGAGGAATCCTCAGGTTCCGGCACAGACTCCACACAAGGACTTAGGCCCCGGCATCGAGGGGAGAGGAATCCCGAGAGGCCCCCGAGCAACTCGTATGGGGACCTGCCTTTCCTGAGGCCACCAGAGCGGGATCCTGATGTCCCCGTTGTAAGTCGAGAGCACCTGCCGCAACTCGAGAAAATCCAGGAGGTTCTCCCTTCCAGGCGAGATGAGGCCCTTTCCGCTGAGGCATCTCGAGGCTAATCACACCAAACCTCTGGAACTTCCAAAGGGCCCTTCACACACTTGCTAAAACTAAAGAAGTTCGCCGACATACCCGTCTTCACTCGAGAGGAAGCACGAGAGTCCCGCCCACATCTAGAGGAACCCCGTTTCCGCCTCCTAGCACGAGAGGAGGTATCCTTTGCCTGATTGGTCGGGAAAGAATTCCCGGCGTTCCCGTCGCATCTCAAGAGGAGGCACTCTCCACAGGAAAGGCGAGCGGAACTCCAGGGTCGTGCCACAATTCCCAGAGTCCCCCAGATGTCTCAGTCCATTCCAGGGAAACCTGTTTCCCTACACTGCCTCGAATTTCAGGACGAGGATCCACTCACACCACGGTGGCACGTGGGACAGCCCTTTGGGAAATCCTTGAGGGAAAGCCACAGATCCCTTGATCCATGCGAAGAGAAGCCTGACACTGCTGCTACAGCTCAGGAGGAAAGCGCACCTGCATGCCCCCACTCGAGACGAGGACTGACTCCCCTGGGGAGACTCCAGAAGTACCCCAAGATCTATGTCAGCACTGGAGAGGAATCCTCAGGTTCCGGCACCGACTCCACACAAGGTCTTAGGCCCCGGCATCGACGGGAGAGAAATCCCGAGAGGCCCCCGAGCAACTCGCATGGGGACTGGCCTTTCCTGAGGCCACGAGAGCGGGTCCCTGAGGACCCCGTCGTAAGTCGAGAGCACCTGCACCAACTCAAGAAAATGCAGGAGGTTCTCCCCTCCAGGGGAGATGAGGCCCATTTCCTCTGAGGCGTCCCCAGGCTAATTAAACCTAACCTCTGGAACTTCCAAAGGGTCCTTCACACCCTTGCTACAACTCAAGAAGTTCCCCGACATACCCGTCTCCACTCGAGAAGGAAGCACGAGAGTCCCGCCCACATCCAGAGGAGCCCCGTTTCCGCCTCATAGCTCGAGAGGAGGGATCTTTCCCTGTGTGGTCGGGAAAGAATTCCTGGCGTTCCCATCGCATCTCAAGAGGAGGCGCTCTCCACAGGAAAGGAGAGAGGAACTCCAGGGTCGTGCCACCATTCCCAGAGTCCCCCAGATGTCTCAGTGCATTCCAGGGAAAACTGTTTACCCTGCACTGCCTCGACTTTCAAGCCGAGGATCGACTCACACCACGGTGGCACGTGGGACAGCCCTGTGGGAAAGACTCGAGGGAAAGCCTCGTGGGAAGCTCGAGGGAAAGCCACAGTTGCTTTGATCAAACCGAAGGGAAGTGTGACACTGCTGCTACAGCTCGGGAGGAAAGCGCACGTGCAAGCCCCCACTCGAGACGAGGACTGACTCCCCTGGGGAGACTCCAGAAGTACCCCAAGATCCACGTCAGCACTGGAGAGGAATCCTCACGTTCTGGCACCGACTCCAAACAAGGTCTTAGGCCCCGGCATCGTCGGGAGAGGAATCCGGAGAGGCCCCGAGTAACTAGCATGGGGACTGGCCTTTCTTGAGGATATCAGAGCGGGTCCCTGAGATCCCCGTCATAAGTCGAGAGCACCTGCCGCAACTCGAGAAATTCCAGGAGGTTCTCCTCTTCAGGCGAGATGAGGCCCATTTCCTCTGAGGCGTCCCAGGCTAATCACACCTAAACTCTGGAACTTCCAAAACGACCTTCACACCCTTGCTGCAACACAAGAAGATCCCCGACATACCCGTCTCCACTCGAGAGGAAGCACGAGAGTCCCGCCCACATCCAGAGGAGCCCCGTTTCCGCCTCATAGCTCGAGAGGAGGGATCCTTTCCCTGCGTGGTCGGAAAAGAATTCTCGGCGTTCCCGTTGCATCTCAAAAGGGGACGCTTTACACAGGAAAGGCGTGAGGAACTCCAGGGTCGTTCCACCATTCCAAGAGTCCCCCAGATGTCTCAGTCCATTCCAGGGAAACCTGTTTTCCCTGCACTGCCTCGACTTTCAAGCCGAGGATTGACTCACACGACGGTGGCACGTGGGACAGTCCTGTGGGAAATCCTCCTGGGAAAGTCTCGTCGGAAACCCTCGAGGGAAAGCCACAGATCCCTTGATCCACGCGACGAGGAGCGTGACACTGCTGCTACAGCTCGGGAGGAAAGTTCACGTGCATGCCCTTACTCGGGACGAGGACTGACTCCCCTGTGGAGACTCCAGAAGTACCCCAAGATCCATGTCAGCACTGGAGAGGAATCCTCAGGTTCCGGCACCGACTCCACACAAGGTCGTAGGCCCCGGCATCGACGGAGAGGAATCCCGAGAGGCCCTCGAGCAACTCGCATGGGGACTGGCCTTTCCTGAGGCCACCAGAGCGGGTCCCTGAGGTCCCCGTCGTAACGCCAGAACACCTGCGCCAACTCGAGATACTGCCAGGAGGTTCTCCCCTCCAGGGGAGATGAGGCCCATTTCCTCTGAGGCTTCCCCAGGCTAATCACACCTAACCTCTGGAACTTCCAAAGGGTCCTTCACACCCTTGCTGCAACTCAAGAAGTTCCCCGACATACCCGTCTCCCATCAAGAGGAAGCACGAGAGTCTCGCCTAATCCAGAGGAGCCCCGTTTCCGCCTCCTAGCTCGAGAAGAGGGTTCCTTTCCCTGCGTCGTCGGGAAAGAATTCCCGGCGGTTCCGTCGCATCTCAAGAGGAGGCGCTCTCCACAGGAAAGCCGAGAGGAACTCCAGGGTCATGCCAACATTCCCAGAGTCCCCCAGATGTCTCAGTCTATTACAGGGAAACCTGTTTTCCCTGCACTGCCTCGACTTTCAAGCCGAGGATCGACTCACACCATGGTGGCACGTGGGACAACCCTGTGGGAAAGCCTCGTGGGAAAGCCTCATGGGAAAGCCTCGAGGGAAAGCCACAGATCCCTTGATCCAAGCGAAGGGAAGCGTGACACTGCTGCTACAGCTCGGGAGGAAAGCGCACGTGCATGCCCCCACTCGAGACGAGGACTGACTCCCCTGGGGAGACTCCAGAAGTACCTCAAGTTCCCATGTCAGCACTGGAGAGGAATCCTCAGGTTCCGGCACCGACTCCACACAAGGTCTTAGGCCCCGGCATGGACGGGAGAGGAATCCCGAGAGGCCCCCGAGCAATTCGCATGGGGACTGGCCTTTCCTAAGGCCACCAAAGTGGGTCCCTGAGGTCCCCATCGTAAGTGGAGAGCACCTGCCGCAACTCGAGAAAATCCAGGAGGTTCTCCCCTCCAGGCGAGATGAGGCCCATTTCCGCTGAGGTGTCTCGAGGCTACTCACACCTAACCTCTGGAACTTCCAAAGGGTCCTTCACACCCTTGCTGCAACTCAAGAAGTTCCCCGACATACCCGTCTCCACTCGAGTGGAAGCACGAGAGTCCCGCCCACATCCAGAGGAGCCCCGTTTCTGCCTCATAGCTCGGAGAGAAGGGATCTTTCCTGCGTGGTCGGGAAAGAATTTCCGGGGTTCCCGTCGCATCTCAAGAGGAGGCGCTCTCCACAGGAAAGGAGAGAGGAACTCCAGGGTCGTGCCACCATTCCCAGAGCCTTCCAGATGTCTCAGTCCATTCCAGGGAAACCTGTTTTCCCTGCACTGCCTCAACGTTCAAGCGAGGATCGACTCACATCACGGTGGCACGTGGGACAGCCCTGTGGGAAAGCCTGGTGGGAAAGCCTGGTGGGAAAAACCTCATTGGAAAGCCTCGAGGGAAAGCCACAGATCCCTTGATCCAAGCGAAGGGAAGCGTGACACTGCTGCTAACAGCTCACTCGAGACGAGGACTGACTCCCCTGGTGAGACTCCATAAGTACCCAAGATCCATGTCAGCCCTGGAGAGGAATCCTCAGGTTCCGGCAGCGACTCCACACAAGGTCTTAGGCCCCCGGCATCAGGGGAGAGGAGATGCCCCTAGCATCTCGATGGGCATGCCTTTCCTGAGGCCACCAGCGGTTTCTGATGTCCCCCGAAAGTCAAGAGCACCTGCCGCCTCCAGGGGAGATGAGGCCCATTTCCTCTGAGGCTTCCCCAGGCTAATCGCAACTAACCTCTGGAACTTCCAAAGGGTCCTTCACACCCTTGCTGCAACTCAAGAAGTTCCCCGACATACCCCGTCTCCAATCAAGAGGAAGCACGAGAGTCCCGTCTCATCCAGAGGAGCCCCGTTTCCGCCTCCTAGCTCGAGGAGGGATCCTTTCCCTGCGTCTTCGGGAAAAGAATTCCCGGGGGTTCCGTCGCATCTCAAGAGGAGGTGCTCTCCACAGGAAAGGCGAGCGGAACTCCAGGGTCGTGCCACCATTCCCAGAGTCCCCAGATATCTCAGTCCCATTCCAGGGAAACCTGTTTCCCTACACTGCCTCGAATTTCAGGACGAGAATCTACTCACACCACGGTGGTCGTGGGACAGCCCTTTTGGGAAAGCCTCGAGGAAAGCCACAGATCCCTTGATCCACGCGAAGGGTGGAGTCGGAGGCCTGAAACTGAGGATTTCCTTCTCCATTGCTGACATGGATCCTTTGGAGTACTTCTGGAGTCTCCCCAGGGGAGCAGTCTTTCTCGATGGGTCATTGGCACCCGTGCGCTTTCCGTCCCGAGCTGCAGCGATCAGTGTCACGGTTCCCTTCGG
>NW_017200748.1:0-6909 GCF_001704415.2 Capra hircus
GCCCATTTCCGCTGAGGGTCTCAGGGCTAATCACACCTAAACTCTGGAACTTCCAAAGGGTCCTTCACACCTTGCTGGAACTCAAGAAGTTCCGCAACATTCCCGACTCCACTCGAGAGAAGCACGAGAGTCCCGCCCATATCCAGAGGAGCCCCGTTTCCGCCTCCTAGCTCGAGAGGAGGGATCCTTTCCCTGCGTGGTCGGAAAGAATTCCGGCGTTCCCGTCGCATCTCAAGTGAAGGCGCTCTCCCCAGGAAAGGCGAGAGGAACTCCAGGGTCGTGCCACATTCCAGAGTCCCCCAGATGTCTCAGTCATTCCAGGGAAACCTCTTTTCCCTGCACTGCCTCGGCTTTCAAGCCGAGGATCGACTCACACCACGGTGGCATGTGGGACAGCCCTGTGGGAAAGCCTCGTGGGAAAGTTCGTGGGAAAGCCTCGAGGAAAAGCCCTGATCCCTTGATCCACGCGAAGGAAGCGTGACACTGCTGCTACAGCTCGGGAGGAAAGCACACGTGCATGCCCCCACTCGAGACGAGGACTGACTCCCCTGGGAAGACTCCAGAAGTACCCGAAGATCCATGTCAGCACTGGAGAGGAATCCTCAGGTTTCTGGCACTGACTCCACACAAGGTTTTAGGCCCAGCATCGACGGGAGTGGAAAACCAAGAGCCCTCGAGAGGCCCCGAGCAACTCTCAAGGGGACTGGCCTTTCCTGAGGCACCAGAGCGGGTCCCTGAGGTCCCCGTCGTAAGTCGAGAGCACCTGCCGCAACTCGAGAAAATCCAGGAGGTTCTCCCCTCCAGGCGAGATGAGGCCCATTTCTGCTGAGGCGTCTCGAGGCTACTCACACCTAACCTCTGGAACTTACAAAGGGTCCTTCACACCCTTGCTGCAACTCAAGAAGTTCCCCGACATACGCGACTCCACTCAAGAGGAAGCACGAGAGTCCCGCCCACATCCAGAGGAGCCCCGTTTCCGCCTCCTAGCTCGAGAGAGGGATCCTTTCCCTGCAGGGTCTGGAAAGAATTCCCGGCGTTCCCGTCGCATCTCAAGTGGAGGCGCTTTCCACAGGAAAGACGAAAGGAACTCCAAGGTCGTGCCACATTCCCAGAGTCCACCAGATGTCTCAGTCCATTCCAGGGAAACCTGTTTTCCCTGCACTGCCTCGACTTTCAAGGCGAGGATAGACTCACACCACGGTGGCACGTGGGACAGCACTGTGGGAAAAGCCTCGTGGAAAGCCTCGTGGGAAAGACTCGAGGGAAAAGCCCTGATCCCTTGATCCACGCGAAGGGAAGCGTGACACTGCTGCTACACCTCGGGAGGAAAGCACACGTGCATGCCCCACTCGAGACGAGGACTGACTCCCCTGGGGAGACTCCAGAAGTACCCCAAGATCCATATCAGCACTGGAGAGGAATCCTCAGGTTCCGGCATCGACTCCACAGAAGGTCTTAGGCCCCGCATCGACGGGAGAGGAATCCGAGAGGTCCCCGAACAACTCGCATGGGGACTGGCCTTTCCTGAGGCCACCAGATCGGTCCCTGAGGTCCCCGTCGTAAGTCGAGAGCACCTGCCGCAACTCGAGAAAATCCAGGAGGTTCCCCCTCCAGGCGAGATAAGGCCCATTTCCGCTGAGGAGTCTCGAGGCTAATCACATCTAACATCTGGAACTTACAAAGGGTCCTACACACCCTTGCTGCAACTCAAGAATCTCCCGACATACCCGTCTCCATTCGAGAGGAAGCACGAGAGTCCCGCCCACATCCAGAGGAGCCCCGTTTCCGCCTCCTAGCTCGAGGGAGGGATCCTTTCCCAGCGTGATCGGGAAAGAGTTCCCGGCGTTCCCGTTGCATCTCAAGAGGAGGTGCTCTCCACAGGAAAGGCGAGAGGAACTCCAGGGTCGTGCCACCATTCCCAGAGTCCCCCAGATGTCTCAGTCCATTCCAGGGAAACCTGTTTTCCCTGCACTGCCTCGACTTTCAAGCCTAGGATCGACTCACAGCACGGTGGCACGTGGGACAGCCCTGTGGGAAAGCCTCGTGGGGAAAGCCTCGTGGGAAGCCTCGAGGGAAAGACACAGATCCCTTGATCCACGCGAAGGGAAGCGCGACAC
Organism: Capra hircus; assembly: GCF_001704415.2. Taxonomy (NCBI): domain Eukaryota; kingdom Metazoa; phylum Chordata; class Mammalia; order Artiodactyla; family Bovidae; genus Capra; species Capra hircus. The sequence continues at coordinate 2,118 of NW_017200748.1, forward strand.
TGCTGCTAGAGCTCGGGAGGAAAGCGCACGTGCATGCCCCACTCGAGTCGAGGACTGACTGCCCTGGGGAGACTCCAGAAGTACCCTAAGATCCAATCTGCACTGGAGAGGGATCCTCAGGTTCCGGCACTGAGTCCACACCAAGGTCTTAGGCCCCAGCATCGACGGGAGAGGAATCCCGAGAGGCCCCCGAGCTACTCGCATGGGGACTGGCCTTTCCTGAGGGCACCAGAGCGGATCACTGAGGTCCCCATCATAAGTCGAGAGCACCTGCCGCAACTCGAGAAAATCCAGGAGTTTCTCCCCTCCAGGCGAGATGAGGCCCATTTATGCTGAGGCAACTAGGGGGTAATCACACTTTAACTCTGGAACTTCCAAAGGGTCCTTCACACCCTTACTGCAACTCAAGAAGTTCCCCGACATACCCGTCTCCACTCGACAGGAAGCACGACAGTCCCGCCCACATCCAGAGGAGCCCCGATGCCGCCTCCTAGCTCGAGAGGAGGTATCCTTCGCCTGCGTGGTCGGGATAGAATTCCCGGTGTTCCTGTCACATCTCAAGAGGAGGCGCTCTCCACAGGAAAGGCGAGAGGAACTCCAGGGTCGTGCCACCATTCCCAGAGTCCCCTGGATGTCTCAGTCCATTCCAGGGAAACCTGTTTTCCCTGCACTGCCTCGACTTTAAGCCGAGGATCGACTCACACCACGGTGGCACCTGGGACAGCCCTGTGGGAAAGCCTCGTGGGAAACCTCCTAGGAAAGCCTCGAGGGAATGCTACAGATCCCTTGATCCCCGGGAAGGGAAGCGTGACACTGCTGCTAAAGCTCGGGAGGAACGCGCACGTGCATGCCGCCACCCGAGACGAGGACTGACTCCCCTGGGGAGACACCAGAAGTACCCCAAGATCCATGTCAGCACTGGAGAGGAATCCTCAGGTTCCGGCACCGACTCCACTCAAGGTCTTAGGCACCAGCATCGACGGGAGAGGAATCCCGAGAGGCCCCCAAGCAACTCGTATGGGAACTGGCCTTTTCTGAGGCCAACAGAACAGGTCTCTGAGGTCCCCATTGTAAGTCTATAGCACCTGCTGCAACTCTAGAAAAATTCAGGAGGTTCTCCCCTCCAAGCGAGATGAGGCCCATTTCCGCTGAGGCAACAAGGGGGTAATCACACTTAAACTCTGGAACTTCCAAAGGGTCCTTCACACCCTTGCTGCAACTCAAGAATTTCCCCGACATACCCGTCTCCACTCAAGAGGAACCCGAGGTTCCCGCCCATATCCAGATTGGCCCCGTTTCCGCCTGCTAGCTCGAGAGGAGGGATCCTTTCCCTGCGTGGTCGGGAAAGAATTCCTAGCGTTCCCGTCTCATCTCAAGAGTAGGCACTCTCCACAGGAAAGGCGAGAGGAACTCCAGTATCAGGCCGCCATTCCCAGAGTCCCCCAGGATGTCTCAGTCCATTCCAGGGAAACCTGTTTTCCCTGCACTGCCTCGACTTTCAAGCCGAGGATCGACTTCACATCGCGATGGCACGTTGGACAGCCCTGTGGGAAAGGCTTCTGGGAAAGCCTCGTGGGAAAGCCTCGAGGGAAAGCCCCTGATCCCTTGATCCACGCGAATGGAAGCGCGACACTGCTGCTAGAGCTCGGGAGGAAAGCGCACGTGCATGCCCCCACTCGAGTCGAGGACTGACTGCCCTGGGGAGACTCCAGAAGTACCCTAAGATCCATGTCAGCACTGGAGAGGAAACATCAGGTTCTGGCACCGACTCCACACAAGGTCTTAGGCACCGATATTGACGGGAGAGGCATCCCAAGAGGCCCCAGAGCAACTAGCATGGGGACTGGCCTTTCCTGAGGCCACCAGAGCAGGTCCCTGAGGTCCCCGTCGTAAGTCAAGAGCACCTGCCGCAACTCGAGAAAATCCAGGAGGTTATCCCCTCCAGGCGAGATGAGGCCCATTTCTGCTGAGGCGTCTCCAGTATATTCACCGAACCTCTGGAACTTACAAAGGGTCCTTTACACCCTTGCTGCAACTCAAGAAGTTCCCCGACATACCCGTCTCCACTCGACAGGAAGCACGACAGTCCCGCCCACATCCAGAGGAGCCCCGATTCCGCCTCCTAGCTCGAGAGGAGGTATCCTTCCCCTGCGTGGTCGGGATAGAATTCCCGGTGTTCCAGTCACATCTCAAGAGGAGGCGCTCTCCACAGGAAAGGCGAGAGGAACTCCAGGGTCGTGCCACCATTCCCAGAGTCCCCTGTATGTCCTCAGTCCATTCCAGGGGAAACCTGTTTTCCCTGCACTGCCTCGACTTTAAGCTGAGGATCGACTCACACCACGGTGGCACTTGGGACAGCCCTGTGGGAAAGCCTCGTGGGAAAGCCTCTTGGGAAAGCCTCGAGGGAAAGCCAGAGATCCCTTGATCCACGCGAAGGAAAGCGTGACACTGCTGCTAAAGCTCGGGAGGAAAGCTCACGTTCATGCCCCCACTCGAGACGAGGACTGAGTCTCCTGGGGAGTCTCCAGAAATACCCCAAGATCCATGTCAGCACTGGAGAGGAATCCTCAGGTTCCGGCTCCGAATCCACACAAGGTATTAGGCCCCGACATCGTCGGAAGAGAAATCCCGAGAGGCCGTCGAGCTACTCACATGGGTACTGGCCTTTCCTGAGGCCACAAGAGCGGGTCCCTAAGGTCCCCGTCGAAAGTCGAGAGCACCTGTCGCAACTCGCGAAAATCCACGAGGTTCTCCCCTCCAGGCGAGATGAGGTCCATTTTCGCTGAGGCGTCTCGAGGCTAATCACACCTAACCTCTGGAACTTCCAAATGGTTCTTCACACCCTTGCTGCAACTCAAGAAGTTCCCCGACATACCCGTCTCCACTCGAGAGGAAGCACGAGAGTCCCGCCCACATCCAGAGGAGCCCCGTTTCCGCCTCCTAGCTCGAGAAGAGGGAACCTCTCCCTTCGTGCTCGGGAAAGAATTCCCGGGCATTCCCGTCGCATCTCAAGGGGAGTCTCTCTTTACAGGAAAGGCGAGAGGAACTCCAGGGTCGTGCCACCAATCCCAGAGTCCCCCAGATGTCTCAGTCCATTCCAGGGAGACCTGTTTTCCCTGCACTGCCTCGACTTTCAAGCCGAGGATCGACTAACACCACGGTGTTACGTGGGACAGCCCTGTGGGAAATCCTCGTGGGAAAGCCTTGTTGGAAAGCATCGTGGGAAAGCCTCGAGGGAAAGCCACTGATACCTTGATCCATGCGACTGGAGCATGACACTCCTGCTACAGCTAGGGAGGAAAGCGCAGGTGCATGCCCCCACTCGAGACGAGGACTGACTCCCCTGGGGAGACTCCAGAAGTACCCCAAAATCCATGTCAGAACTGCACAGGAAACCTCAGATTCCGGAACCGACTCCACACAAGGTCTTAGGCCCGGCATCGACGGGCGAGGAATCCCGAGAGGCCCCGAGCAACTCGCATGGGGACTGGCCTTTTCTGAGGCCCCAGAGCGGGTCCTTGAGGTCCCCGTCGTAAGTCGAGAGCAACTGCCCTATCTCGAAATTCCAGGAGGTTCTCCCCTCCAGGCGAGATGAGGCCCATTTCTGCTGAGGCGTCTCGAGGCTAATCACACATAATCTCTGGAACTTCCAAAGGGTGCTTCACACCCTGGCTGCAACTCAAGATGTTCCCCGACATACCGTCTCCACTCGAGAGGAAGCACGAGAGTCCCGCCCACATCCAGAGGAGCCCCGTTTCTGCCTACTAGCTCGAGAGGAGGGATCCTTTCCCTGCGTCATCGGGAAAGAAATCCCGGCGTTCCCGTCGCATCTCAAGAGTGGCGCTCTCCACATGAAAGGCGAGAGGAATTCCAGGGTCGTGCCACCATTCCCAGAGTCCCCAGATGTTTCAGTCCATTCCAGGGAAACCTGTTTTCCCTGCACTGCTTCCACATTCAAGCCTAGGATCGACTCACATCACGGTGGCACGTGGGACAACCATGTCGAAAGGAAAGCCTCGTGTGAAAGCCTCCAGGGAAAGCCACAGATCCCTTGATCCACGCGAAGGGAAGCCTGACAATGCTGCTACAGTTCAGGAGGAAATTGCACGTGCATGCCCCACTCGAGACGAGGACTGACTCCCCTGGGAGACTCCAGAAGTACTCCCAAGATCCATGTCAGCACTGGAGAGGAATCCTCAGGTTCCGGCACGGACTGCACACAAGGTCTTAGGCCCTGGCATCGACGGAGAGGAATCCCGAGAGGCCCCCGTGCAACTCGCTTGGGGACTGGCCTTTCCTGAGGCCACCAGAGCAGGTCCCTGAGGTCCCCGTCGTAAGTCGAGAGCACCTGCCGCAACTCGAGTAAATCTAGGAGGTTCTCCCCTCCAGGCGAGATGAGGACCATTTCCGCTGAGGTGTCTTAAAGCTAATCACACCTAAACTCTGGACGTTACAAAGGATCCTTCACACCCTTGCTGCAACTCAAGAAGATCCCCAACATACCCGGCTCCACTCGAGAGGAAGCACGAGAGTCCGCCCACATTCAGAGGAGCCCCGATTCCCCTCCTAGCTCAAGAGGAGGGATCCTTTCCCTCAGTGATCGGAAAAAGTTCCCAGTGTTCCCGGCGCATCTCAAGAGGAGGCGATCTCCACAGCAAAAGCGAGAGAACTCCAGGGTCTTGCCACCATTCCCAGAGTCCCCCAGATGTCTCAGTCCATTCCAGGGAAATCTGTTTTTCCCTGCACTGCCTCGACTTTCAAGCCGAGGATTCGACTCACACAGCGGTGACAC
>NW_017200749.1:0-6909 GCF_001704415.2 Capra hircus
CTCAAGAAGTTCCCCGACATATCCCGACTCACTCGAGAGGAGCACGAGAGTCCGCCCACAACCAGAGGAGCCTTTCCGCCTCCTATCCTTCCCTGCGTGGTCGGGAAAGAATTCCCGGCTTCCCGTCGCATCTCAATTGGAGGCGCTCTCCACAGGAAAGGCGAGAGAACTCCAGGGTCGTGCCACATTCGCAGAGTCCCCCAGATGTCTCAATCCATTCCAGGGAAACCTCTTTTCCCTACACTGCCTCGACTTTCAAGCCGAGGATCGACTCACACCACGGTGGCACGTGGGACAGCCCTGTGGGAAAGCCTCGTGGGAAAGCCTCATGGGAAAGCCTCGAGGGAAAGCCCCTGATCCCTTGATCCACGCGAAGGGAAGCGTGACACTGCTGCTACAGCTCGGGAGGAAAGCGCACTGCATGCCCCCACTCGAGACGAGGACTGACTCCCCTGGGGAGACTCCAGAAGTACCCCAAGATCCATGTCAGCACTGGAGAGGAATCCTCAGGTTCCGGCACCGATTCCACACAAGGTCTTAGGCCCCGGCTTCGACGGGATAGGAATCCCAGAGGCCCCCGAGCATCTCGCATGGGGACTGGCCTTTCCTGAGGCCACCAGAGCGGGTCCCTGAGGTCCCAGTCGTAAGTCGAGAGCACCTGCCGCAACTCGAGAAAATCCAGGAGGTTCTCCCTCCAGGCGAGATGAGGCCCATTTCCGCTGAGGCGTCTGGAGGCTAATCACATCTAACATCTGGAACTTCCAAAGGGTCTTTCACTCCTTTACTGCAACTCAAGAAGTTCCTCGACAAACCGGTCTCCACTCGAGAGGAAGCACGAGATTCCCGCCCACATCCAGCAGAGACCCGTTTCCGCCACCTAGCTCGAGAGTAGGGATCCTTTCCCTGCGTGGTCGGGAAAGAATTCCCGGCGTTCCTTCGCATCTCAAGAGGAGGCGCTCTCCACAGGAATGTTGAGAGGAACTCCAGGGTTGTGCCACCATTCCAGAGTCCCCCAGATGTCTCAGTCCATTCCAGGGAAACCTGTTTTCCCTGCACTGTCTCGACTTTCTAGCCGGGGTTGGACTCACACCACGGTGGCACGTGGGACAGCCTGTGGGAAAGCCTCGTGGGAAAGCCTGGGAAAGCCTGAAAAGCCACAGATCCCTTGATCCACACGAAGGGAAGCGCGACACTGCTGCTACAGCTCGGTAGGAAAGTGCACGTGCATGCCCCCACTCGAGACGAGGACTGACTCCCCTGGGGAGACTCCAGAAGTACCCCAAGATCCATGTCAGCACTGGAGAGGAATCCTCAGGTTCCGGCACCGACTCCACACAAGATCTTAGGCCCCTGCATCGACGGGAGAGGAATCCGAGAGGGCCTCGAGCAACTCGCATGGGGACTGGCCTTTCCTGACGCCACCACAGCGGGTCCCTGAGGTTCCCGTCGTAAGTCGAGAGCACCTGCCGCAACTCGAGAAAATCCAGGAGGTTCTCCCCTCCAGGCGAGATGAGGCCCATTTCCGCTGAGGCGTCTCGAGGCTAATCACACTAAACTCTGGAACTTCCAAAGGGTCCTTCACACCCTTGCTGCAACTCAAGAAGCTCTCCGACATACCCACTCCACTCGAGAGGAAGCACGAGAGTCCCGCCCACATCCAGAGGAGCCCCGTTTCCGCCTCCTAGCTCGAGAGGAGGGATCCTTTCCTGCGTGGTCGGAAAGAATTCCCGGCGTTCCCGTCGCATCTCAAGTGGAGGCGCTCTCCACAGGATAAGGCGAGAGGAACTCCAGGGTCGTGCCACATTCCCAGAGTCCCCCAGATTTCTCAGTCCATTCCAGGGAAACCTGTTTTCCCTGCATTGCCTTGACTTTCAAGCCGAGGATCGACTCACACCACGGTGGCACGTGGGACAGCCCTGTGGGAAAGCCTCGTGGGAAAGCCTCATGGGAAAGCCTCGAGAAAGCCCCTGATCCTTGATCCACGCGAAGGAAAGCGTGACACTGCTGCTACAGCTCGGGAGGAAAGCGCACGTGCATGCCCCCACTCGAGACGAGGACTGACTCCCCTGGGGAGACTCCAGAAGAACCCCAAGATCCATGTCAGCACTGGAGAGGAATCCTCAGGTTCCGGCACTGACTCCACACAAGGTTTTAGGCCCCAGCATCGACGGAGAGGAAACCCGAGAGCCCCGAGAGGCCCCCGAGCAACTCGCATGGGGACTGGCCTTTCCTGAGGCCACCAGAGCGGGTCCCTGAGTCCCCGTCGTAAGTCGAGAGCACCTGCCGCAACTCGAGAAAATCCAGGAGGTTCTCCCCTCCAGCGAGATGAGGCCCATTTCCACTGAGGCGTCTCGAGGCTAATCACACCTAAACTCTGGAACTTCCAAAGGGTCCTTCACACCCTTGCTGCAACTCAAGAAGTTCCCCGACATACCCGTCTCCACTCGAGAGGAAGCACGAGAGTCCCGCCCACATCCAGAGGAGCCCCGTTTCCGCCTCCTAGCTCGAGAGGAGGGATCCTTTCCCTGCGTGTTCGGAAAGAATTCCCGTTCCGTCGCATCTCAAGAGGGGCGCTCTCCACAGGAAAGGCGAGAGGAACTCCAGGGTCGTGCCACCATTCCCAGAGTCCCCAGATGTCTCAGTCCATCCAGGGAAACCTTTTTTCCCTGCACTGCCTCGACTTTCAAGCCGAGGATCGACTCTCACCACGGTGGCACGTGGGACAGCCTTGTGGGAAAGAGAGGGAAAGCCTCGTGGGAAAGCCTCGAGGGAAAGCCACAGATCCCTTGATCCACGCGAAGGGAAGCCTGACACTGCTGCTATAGCTGGGGAGGAAAGCGCACGTGCATGCCCCCACTCGAGACGAGGACTGACTCCCCAGGGGAGACTCAGGACGTACCCCAAGATCCATGTCAGGACTGGAGAGGAATCCTCAGGTTCCGGCACCGACTCCACACAAGGTCTTAGGCCCGGCATCGACAGGAGAGGAATCCCGAGAGGCCCCCGAGCAACTCGCATGGGGAATGGCCTTTCCTGAGGCCACCAGAGCATGTCCCTGAGGTCCCCGTCGTAAGTGGAGAGAAACTGCTGCAACTCGAGAAAATCCAGAAGGTTCTCCCCTCCAGGCGAGATGAGGCCCATTTCCAATGAGGCCTCTCGAGGCTAATCACACCTAACCTCTGGAACTTCCAAAGGGTACATCACCACTTGTTGCAACTCAAGAAGTTCCCCGACATAACCGTCTCCACTTGAGAGAAAGCTCGAGCCTCCCGCCGACATCCAGAGGAGCCCCGTTTCCGCCTCCTAGCTCGAGAGGAGGGATCCTTTCCCTGCGTGTTCGGGAAAGAATTCCCGGCGTTTCCATCGCATCTCAAGAGGAGGCGCTCTCCACAGGAAAGGCGAGAGGAACTCCAGGGTCGAGCCACCATACCAGAGTCCCCCAGATGTCTCAGTCCATTCCAGGGAAACCAGTTTTCCTGCACTGCCTCGACTTTCAAGCCGAGGATCGACTCACACCACGGTGGTGGGAAATGCAAATGAACAGATTCCTCTCGAGCTAGGAGGCGGAAACGGGCTCCTCTGGATGTCGGCGGGAGGCTCGAGCTTTCTCTCAAGTGGAGACGGTTATGTCGGGGAACTTCTTGAGTTGCAACAAGTGGGTGATGTACCCTTTGGAAGTTCCAGAGGTTAGGTGTGATTAGCCTCGAGAGGCCTCATTGGAAATGGGCCTCATCTCGCCTGGAGGGGAGAACCTTCTGGATTTTCTCGAGTTGCAGCAGTTTCTCTCCACTTACGACGGGGACCTCAGGGACATGCTCTGGTGGCCTCAGGAAAGGCCATTCCCCATGCGAGTTGCTCGGGGCCTCTCGGATTCCTCTCCTGTCGATGCCGGGTCCTAAGACCTTGTGTGGAGTCGGTGCCGGAACCTGAGGATTCCTCTCCAGTCCTGACATGGATCTTGGGGTACTCCTGAGTCTCCCCTGGGGAGTCAGTCCTCGTCTCGAGTGGGGGCATGCACGTGCGCTTTCCTCCCCAGCTATAGCAGCAGTGTCAGGCTTCCCTTCGCGTGGATCAAGGGATCTGTGGCTTTCCCTCGAGGCTTTCCCACGAGGCTTTCCCTCGAGTCTTTCCCACAAGGCTGTCCCACGTGCCACCGTGGTGAGAGTCGATCCTCGGCTTGAAAGTCGAGGCAGTGCAGGGAAAAAAGGTTTCCCTGGAATGGACTGAGACATCTGGGGACTCTGGGAATGGTGGCACGACCCTGGAGTTCCTCTCGCCTTTCCTGTGGAGAGCGCCTCTCTTGAGATGCGACGGAAACCGGGAATTCTTTCCCGAACACGCAGGGAAAGGATCCCTCCTCTCGAGCTAGGAGGCGGAAACGGGGCTCCTCTGGATGTGGGCGGGACTCTCGTGCTTCCTCTCGAGTGGAGACGGGTATGTCGGGGAACTTCTTGAGTTGCAGCAAGGGTGTGAAGGACCCTTTGGAAGTTCCAGAGTTTAGGTGTGATTAGCCTCGAGACGCCTCAGGGAAATGGGCCTCATCTCGCCTGGAGGGGAGAACCTCCTGGATTTTCTCGAGTTGCGGCAGGTGCTCTCGACTTACGACGGGGACCTCAGGGACCCGCTCTGGTGGCCTCAGGAAAGGCCAGTCCCCATGCGAGTTGCTCGGGCCTCTCGGGGTCTCGGGTTCCTCTCCGTCGATGCTGGGGCCTAAAACCTTGTGTGGAGTCAGTGCCGGAACCTGAGGATTCCTCTCCAGTGCTGACATGGATCTTGGGGTACTTCTGGAGTCTCCCCAGGGGAGTCAGTCCTCGTCTCGAGTGGGGGCATGCACGTGCGCTTTCCTCCCGAGCTGTAGCAGCAGTGTCACGCTTCCTTCGCGTGGATCAAGGGATCAGGGCTTGAGGCTTTCCGAGGCTTTCCCACGAGGCTTTCCCACAGGGCTGTCCCACGTGCCACCGTGGTGTGAGTCGATCCTCGGCTTGAAAGTCAAGGCAGTGCAGGGAAAACAGGTTTCCCTGGAATGGACTGAGAATCTGGGGGACTCTGGAATGTGGCACGACCCTGGAGTTCCTCTCGCCTATCCTGTGGAGAGCGCCTCCACTTGAGATGCGACGGAACGCCGGGAATTCTTTCCGACCACGCAGGAAAGGATCCCTCCTCTCGAGCTAGGAGGCGGAAACGGGGCTCCTCTGGATGTGGGCGGGACTCTCGTGCTTCCTCTCGAGTGGAGTTGGGTATGTCGGAGAGCTTCTTGAGTTGCAGCAAGGGTGTGAAGGACCCTTTGGAAGTTCCAGAGTTTAGGTGTGATTAGCCTCGAGACGCCTCAGCGGAAATGGGCCTCATCTCGCCTGGAGGGGAGAACCTCCTGGATTTTCTCGAGTTGCGGCAGGTGCTCTCGACTTACGACGGGAACCTCAGGGACCCGCTGTGGTGGCGTCAGGAAAGGCCAGTCCCCATGCGAGTTGCTCGAGGCCCTCTCGGATTCCTCTCCCGTCGATGCAGGGCCTAAGATCTTGTGTGGAGTCGGTGCCGGAACCTGAGGATTCCTCTCAGTGCTGACATGGATCTTGGGGTACTTCTGGAGTCTCCCCAGGGGAGTCAGTCCTCGTCTCGAGTGGGGCATGCACGTGCACTTTCCTACCGAGCTGTAGCAGCAGTGTCGCGCTTCCCTTCGTGTGGATCAAGGGATCTGTGGCTTTCCATCAAGGCTTTCCCACTTTCCCACGAGGCTTTCCCACAGTGCTGTCCCACGTGCCACCGTGGTGTGAGTCCAACCCGGCTAGAAAGTCGAGACAGTGCAGGGAAAACAGGTTTCCCTGGAATGGACTGAGACATCTGGGGGACTCTGGGAATGGTGGCACAACCCTGGAGTTCCTCTCAACATTCCTGTGGAGAGCGCCTCCTCTTGAGATGCGAAGGGAACGCCGGAATTCTTTCCCGACCACGCAGGGAAAGGATCCCTACTCTCGAGCTAGGAGGCGGAAACGGGTCTCTGCTGGATGTGGGCGGGAATCTCGTGCTTCCTCTCGAGTGGAGACCGGTTTGTCGAGGAACTTCTTGAGTTGCAGTAAAGGAGTGAAAGACCCTTTGGAAGTTCCAGATGTTAGATGTGATTAGCCTCCAGACGCCTCAGCGGAAATGGGCCTCATCTCGCCTGGAGGGAGAACCTCCTGGATTTTCTCGAGTTGCGGCAGGTGCTCTCGACTTACGACTGGGACCTCAGGGACCCGCTCTGGTGGCCTCAGGAAAGGCCAGTCCCCATGCGAGATGCTCGGGGGCCTCTCGGGATTCCTCTCCCGTCGAAGCCGGGGCCTAAGACCTTGTGTGGAATCGGTGCCGGAACCTGAGGATTCCTCTCCAGTGCTGACATGGATCTTGGGGTACTTCTGGAGTCTCCCCAGGGGAGTCAGTCCTCGTCTCGAGTGGGGCATGCAGTGCGCTTTCCTCCCGAGCTGTAGCAGCAGTGTCACGCTTCCCTTCGCGTGGATCAAGGGATCAGGGCTTTCCCTCGAGGCTTTTCCATGAGGCTTTCCCACGAGGCTTTCCCACAGGGCTGTCCCACGTGCCACCGTGGTGTGAGTCGATCCTCGCTTGAAAGTCGAGGCAGTGTAGGGAAAAGGGTTTCCCTGGAATGGACTGAGACATCTGGGGACTCTGGAATGTGGCACGACCCTGGAGTTCCTCTCGCCTTTCCTGTGGAGAGCGCCTCCAATTGAGATGCGACGGGAAGGCCGGGAATTCTTTCCCGACCACGCAGGGAAAGGATCCCTCCTCTCGAGCTAGGAGGCGGAAACGGGGCTCCTCTGGTTGTGGGCGGGACTCTCGTGCTTCCTCTCGAGTGGAGTCGGGTATGTCGGGGAACTTCTTGAGTTGCAGCAAGGGTGTGAAGGACCCTTTGGAAGTTCC
>NW_017200750.1:0-6909 GCF_001704415.2 Capra hircus
TGAGCATCTAGAGGCCTTGGCCACATGTCCCCAGGGGGGCAACAGCAGTCCTGGTTTAGAACCACTGATACCGCAGGATCTGGGTCCGTTGCCGCTTAATCCTGCCCTTACTGTTTGTCACAGGTGTCTCTTATGCACCTGGGGGAGAGTAATCATTACTGTAGCAGATGGCCACAGATGCTGACAGAATGTGGTCCACTGGAGAAGGGAATGGCAAACCACTTTAGTATTCTTGCCTTGAGAACCCATGAACAGTATGAAAAGGCAAAATGATAGGGTACTGGAAAGGGAACTCCCCGGTTCGGTAGGTGCCCAATATGCTACTGGAGATCAGTGGAGAAATAACTCCAGAAAGAACGAAGGGATGGAGCCAAAAGCAAAAACAATACCCAGGCTGTGGATGTCGACTGGTGCATAGAAGCAAGAGTCTGAATGCTGTAAAGAGCAATATTGCATAGGAACCTGGAATGTCAGGTCTATGAATCTAAGGCAAATTGGAAGTGGTCAAACAGGAGATGGCAAGAGTAGAAACATCGACATTCTAGGAATCAGCAAACTAAAATGGACTGGAATGGGTGAATTTAACTCAGATGACCATTATATCTACTACTGTGCGGCAGGAATCCCTTAGAAGAAATGGAGTAGCCATCCATGGTCCAACAAGAGAGTTCTGAAATGCAGTACTTGGATGTCAATCCTCAAAAATCGACAGAATGATCTGTTTCGTTTCCAAGGCAAACCATTCAATATCACAGTGAATCCAAGTCTATGCCCCAACCAGTAACGACTGAAGAAGCTGAAGTGAATGGTTCTATGAAGACCTACAAGACCTTTTAGAACTAACACCCATAAAGATGTCCTTTTCATTATAGGGGACTGGAATGCAAAAAGTAGGAAGTCAAGAAACACCTGGAGTAACAGGCAAATTTGGCCTTGGAAGTACAAAATGAAGCAAGGGCAAAGAGCTAATAGAGTTTTGCTAAGAGAACGCACTGGTCATAGCAAACACCCTCTTCCAACAACACAAGAGAAGACTCTACACATTGGACATCACCAGATGGTCAACACCTGAAATCAGATTGATTATATTCTTTGCCAGCCAAAGATGGAGAAGCTCTATAGCAGTCAGCAAAAAACAAGACCGGGAGCTGACTGTGGCTCAGATCATGAACTCCTTATTGCCAAATTCAGACTTCAAATTGAAGAAAGTAGGGAAAACCGCTAGACCATTCAGGTATGACCTAAATCAAATCCCTTATGATTATACAGTGGAAGTGAGAAATAGATTTAAGGGACTAGATCTGATAGATAGAGTGCCTGATGAACTATGGACAGAGGTTTGTGACATTGTACAGGAGACAGGGATCAAGACCATCCCCATGGAAAAGAAATGCAAAAAAGCAAAATGGCTGTCTGGGGAGGCCTTACAAATAGCTGTGAAAAGAAGAGAAATGGAAAAGCAAGGGAAAAAAGGAAAGATATAAAGCATCTGAATGCAGAGTTCCAAAGAATAGCAAGGAGAGATAAGAAAGCCTTCCTCAGCGATCAATGCAAAGAAATAGAGGAAAACAACAGAATGGGAAAGACTAGAGATCTCTTCAAGAAAATTAGAGATACCAAGGGAACATTTCATGCAAAAATGGGCTCGATAAGGACAGAAATGGTATGGACCTAACAGAAGCAGAAGATATTAAGAAGAGGTGGCAAGAATACACAGAAGAACTGTACAAAAAAGAGCTTCACATGACCAGATGATCATGGCTCTAGATGGATGTGATCACATCCATCTAGATGCATACATCTGGATCATGAAGCTCTTTTTTGTACAGTTCTTCTGTGTATTCTTGCCACCTCTTCTTAATATCTTCTGCTTCTGTTAGGTCCATACCATTTCTGTCCTTTATCGAGCCCATTTTGCATGAAATGTTCCCTTGGTATCTCTAATTTTCTTGAAGAGATCTCTAGTCTTTCCCATTCTGTTGTTTTCCTCTATTTCTTTGCATTGATCGCTGAGGAAGGCTTTCTTATCTCTCCTTGCTATTCTTTGGAACTCTGCATTCAGATGCTTATATCTTTCCTTTTTTCCCTTTGCTTTTCGCTTTCTCTTCTTTTCACAGCTATTTGTAAGGCCTCCCCAGACAGCCATTTTGCTTTTTTGCATTTCTTTTCCATGGGGATGGTCTTGATCCCTGTCTCCTGTACAATGTCACAAACCTCTGTCCATAGTTCATCAGGCACTCTGTCTATCAGATCTAGTCCCTTAAATCTATTTCTCACTTTCCACTGTATAATCATAAGGGATTTGATTTAGGTCATACCTGAATGGTCTAGCGGTTTTCCCTACTTTCTTCAATTTGAAGTCTGAATTTGGCAATAAGGAGTTCATGATCTGAGCCACAGTCAGCTCCCGGTCTTGTTTTTGCTGACTGTATAGAAGCTTCTCCATCTTGGCTGGCAAAGAATATAATCAATCTGATTTCAGTGTTGACCATCTGGTGATGTCCATGTGTAGAGTCTTCTCTTGTGTTGTTGGAAGAGGGTGTTTGCTATGACCAGTGCGTTCTCTTAGGCAAAACTCTATTAGCTTTTGCCCTGCTTCATTCTCGTATTCCAAGGCCAAATTTGCCTGTTACTCCAGGTGTTTCTTGACTTCCTACTTTTGCATTCCAGTCCCCTATAATGAAAAGGACATCTTTATGGGGTGTTAGTTCTAAAAGGTCTTGTAGGTCTTCATAGAACCATTCAACTTCAGCTTCTTCAGCTGTTACTGGTTGGGGCATAGACTTGGATTACTGTGATATTGAATGGTTTGCCTTGGAAACGAACAGTTCTGTCGTTTTTGAGATTGCATCCAAGTACTGCATTTCAGAACTCTTTTGTTGGACCATGGATGGCTACTCCATTTCTTCTGAAGGGATTCCTGCCCGCAGTAGTAGATATAATGGTCATCTGAGTTAAATTCACCCATTCCAGTCCATTTTAGTTGCTGATTCCTAGAATGTCGATGTTTTCCTCTTGCCATCTCCTGTTTGACCACTTCCAATTTGCCTTGATTCATAGACCTGACATTCCAGGTTCCTATGCAATATTGCTACTTTACAGCATTCAGATCTTGCTTCTATCACCAGTCGACATCCACAGCTCGGGTATTGTTTTTGTTTTGGCTCCATCCCTTCGATTCTTTCTGGAGTTATTTCTCCACTGATCTCCAGTAGCATATTGGGCACCTACCGAACCGGGGAGTTCCTCTTTCAGTATCCTATCATTTTGCCTTTTCATACTGTTCATGGGGTTCTCAAGGCAAGAATACTAAAGTGGTTTGCCATTCCCTTCTCCAGTGGACCACATTCTGTCAGACCTCTCCCAACCCGTCTTGGGTTGCCCTGCGGGCATGGCTTAGTTTCATTGAGTTAGACAAGGCTGTGGTCCTAGTGTGATTAGATTGACTAGTTTTCTGTGAGTATGGTTTCAGTGTGTCTGACCTTAAAGGTCAACATTCAGAAAATGAAGATCATGGCATCCAGTCCCATCACTTCATGGGAAATAGATGGGGAAACAGTGGAAACAGTGGCAGACTATATTTTTTGGGGGCTCCAAAATCACTGCAGATAGTGATTGCAGCCATGAAATTAAAAGACGCTTACTCCTTGGAAGAAAGTTATGACCAACCTAGATAGCATATTCAAAAACAGAGACATTACTTTGCCTACTAAGGTCTGTCTAGTCAAGGGTATGGTTTTTCCTGTGGTCATGTATGGATGTGAGAGTTAGACTGTGAAGAAGGCTGAGCACCGAAGAATTTATGTTTTTGAACTGTGGTGTTGGAGAAGACTCTTGAGAGTCCCTTGGACTGCAAGCAGATCCAACCAGTCCATTCTGAATGAGATCAGCCTGAGATTTTTTGGAAGAACGATTGTAAAGCTGAAACTCCAGTACTTTGGCCACCTCATGTGAAGAGTTAACTCATTGGAAAAGATTCTGATGCTGGGAGGGGTTGGGAGCAGGAGGAGAGGGACGACAGAGGATGAGATGGCTGGATGGCATCACTGACTCATGGACATGAGTCTGAGTGAACTCCGGGAGATGGCGATGGACAGGGAGGCCTGGCATGCTGCGATTCATGGGGTCGCAAAGAATCGGACATGACTGAGCCACTGAACTGAACTGAACTGAACTGTCCTCTGATGCCCTTTGCAACACCTACCATCTTACTTGGGTTTCTCTTACCTTGGGTGGGGGTATCTCTTCACGGCTGCTCCAGTAAAGTGCTGCTGGGAAAATCCCACAGACAGAGAGGAGTCTGGCAGGCTACAGTCCATGGGGTCGCTAAAGAGTCGGACATGACTTAGTGACTAAACAACAACAACAACAAAATGTAGAGGTGCCTTTGCTAAATCTAACCCTGCTAACTATTAGAGATCTTATTTTCAGTAAAACAACATCTGTTGTATACCAGTTATGGCTATTATTTTTATTTTATTGAGCAAACATTTAATTTGCAAATTTTTATAGATTCCACATTTGTGTAAGCAAGACATTTACAAAGTTTTTTAAGTTTATGTTTTTACATATTTAAGTGTGTACTGTCTCCACTCTAGATTATCTGCTCTCCCTATCCTTATGTTTTCTTGCTTTACAATTAATATTATCTCTGAAACTAGGCCCCAAACCAGACAATTGTGGTTTTGCTAAGATTTGCTTAAGTATAAACCACTAGGAAGTCTTAAGTATACTATTTTATGACTGTTAACAAATATTGTACATAACTGAGTGGTTATTTATTCTTTTGTTATGTATGTTCTAAGTAGTTGTGCAGTTCTTAAAAGACAAGTTATTAATCAAATTAAACTTTAAAATTTTATGTTTTTATAGTAAACTTTGCTTTTCTAGAACACTGAAACTCCAAGAGTTAAAATCTACTCTAATCATGAATAAACAAATCTTAAAATGTTGGGAAAGCCTCAAAAAACAAAGCAAAATTGGGACATTATAGTTGATTTTAATATTGCCTTAACAAAGAGAAATATGATGTTTTAAAAACATTTATTAAAAGTAGAAAAAACCTTGTTCATTTATTCAGACAACTATTCTCTCTAGTAGGCAATTGAGTATAAATTATATGTTGTGGGTTCTTTTAATAAACAGTTTGCTCAAGCAGAAAACCTGAAAGCATATTGCAGGTACAAAAAAGACTGTGAAGCTTATTGACACCTAGAACCTAAGATAAAGCACTCCTCTCTCAAACACAATTAAAAAAATTCATAGATGTGACAATAGCTATTGCCAGATAAAAAATGTATGTACTCTGTTCCAAATTTACACATATATTACTGGTTACATATATTGTATTGAATTGGACATAAAGACCAATGAATTTAGGAATATACTCTCAAGAACCTAAACCGTTGGCAGCAGCAAGAACCCAAGATAAAAGTTAACTTTAAGAATGTCATTGGGTCTGTGAGGTCAGAAAAGATGGTTTTTATCATTGCTACACATCTATGCTGGGAGGATTGGGGCAGGAGGAGAAGGGGACGACAGAGGATGAGATGGCTGGATGGCATCACCGACTTAGTGGACGTGAGTTTGAGTGAACTCCAGGAGTTGGTGATGGACAGGGAGGCCTGGCGTGCTGCGATTCATGGGGTCGCAAAGAGTCGGATATGACTGAGCGACTGAACTGACTAAACTGACTGATGGGCACATCTATCACTTGAACAGCACATAGTACACCCTAGATAAATATTTATTGGATAAATTGACTAAATACAACTACAAAAGTATACTTGTTATATAGTTGTATAGTATAGTTGTTTCTCAGATAACAATATATGACACATCAGTCATTTTTAGTATAAAAATAAGCTGTAATTTGATATTATTTCTCAAAATGGGTACTGAGTGAGAAATTTTTTTCCTTATCATAGATGAATCATAAAACTATCAAATTAGGTCCCCAAATGCACAATGATTAACTTTATTTTCTTTTAAGGGGTCATATTTGTGTTACAGATTTCTTGGTTCCAAGAAATTTATACATATCTCCTAATCTTTGGGTTTGTAAATTTATTTTTCCTGTGACAAAATAAAATATTTATCATTATTCTTGCTCACCAAATGTTGCAATGCAATTTTCCAAATAGATATGAGTGTATGCTCTAAATTAAACAACATTCAAAATGCTATGCAATAAAATATTAAAATTTTCATGCTCAATATTCACCATTGTAATATAACTTAGATTTTTCTTAATTGCTACTATGAAAAAGATTAAATCTAGGACCTAGGCTACACTAAGATTGAGTTTTTCTAAAGGTGTTTTCATTGGCAATGGAAAAACTGGGAATTTGTCATCTATTATAAAATGTTTATAAAAAGTTTATAAAAATTGCTCAATTTGCAGTTTCAATGGCTTTATTGAAAGTTCATGATGTACAAAAATATTAATGCTGTGCTTTGTGAATTAGAAATATATCTACAGAAGGATCAACAGAAAAAATCTTGATTAAACAAAGTATGGAAAATGGTTAAAGGTCATTCTATTTTCTTTGAGTTTGCAGTTATTTGGAAACATAAAACTTGTCTTGCCTTAGTTTGACAAAGAATATACTTTTTTTTTTAAGTGAGAACAAATTTTATTTTATTAACATGATTAAAACATTTTGTCAAAGAGAATGGAATATATTAACATGTTAAGCAACTTTTGAAAAGTGAATTAATAGATCGTAAAACTCTGAGCTTTACAAATAGCTGAAGGGAAAATAGAAGCAAAAAGCAGAGAGAAAGGAAAGGTACATCCAACTAAACACAGAGTTCCAGGGAATAGCAAGGAGAACAAGGGGGCCTTCTTTAATGAACAAGCAAAGAGATAGAGGAAAACAGCTGAAGGGGAAAAGACTAAAAGATCTC
>NW_017200751.1:0-6907 GCF_001704415.2 Capra hircus
ACCAGAGCGGGTCCTGAGGTCCCCGTCGTAAGTCGAGAGCACCTGCCGCAACTCGAGAAAATCCAGGAGGTTCTCCCTCAGGCGAGATGAGGCCCATTTCTGCTGAGGCGTGTCCAGGCGAATCACACTGATCTCTGGAATACCAAAGGCTCATTCACACCCTGGCTGCAACTCAGAAGTTCCCCGACATACCCGTCTCCACTCGAGAGGAGCACGAGAATCCCGCTACATCCGGAGGAGCCGTTTCCGCCTCCTAGCTCGAGAGGAGGGATCCTTTCCTTGCGTGGTCGGGAAAGAATTCCCGGGTGTTCCCGTCGCATCTCAGAGGAGGCGCTCTCCACAGGAAAGGCGAGAGGAACTCCAGGGTCGTGCACCATTCCCAGAGGCGCCAGATTTCTCAGTCCAGTCCAGGGAAACCTTCTTTTTCCTGCAATGCCTTGACTTTCAATCCGAGGATAGACTCACACCACGGTGGCAGATGGTACAGCCCTGTCCTCGTGGGAAAGCCCTGGGAAAGCCTCGTGGGAAAGCCTCGAGGAAAAGCCACAGATCCCTTGTCCACGTGAAGGGAAACGCGACACTGCTGCTACAGCTCGGGAGGAAAGCGCACGTGTATGCCCCACTCGAGACGTGGACTGACTCCCCTGGGGAGACTACAGAAGTACCCAAGATCCATGTCAGCACTCGAGAGGAATCCTCAGGTTCCGGCACTGAATCCACACAAGGTCTTAGGCCCCGGCATCGACGGAGAGAGGAATCCCGAGAGGCCCCGAGCAACTCGCTTGGGAACTGGCCTTTCCTCATGCCACGAGATTGGGTCCTGAGGTGCCCGTTCTAAGTCGAGAGCACCTGCCGCAACTCGAGAAAATCCAGGAGGTTCCCCCTCCAGGCGATATGAGGCCCATTTCCGCTGAGGCGTCTCGAGGCTAATCACATCTAATATCTGGAACTTCCAAAGGGTCCTTCACACCCTTGCTGCAACTCAAGAAGTTCCCCGACATAGCCGTCTCCATCGAGAGGTAGCACGAGAGTCCCGCCCACATCCAGAGGAGCCCCATTTCCGCCTCCTAGCTTGAGAGGAGGGATCCTTTCCCTGCGTGGTCGGGAAAGAATTCCCGCGTTCCCGTCGCATCTCAAGAGAAGGCGCTCTCCACAGGAAAGGCGAGAGGAACTCCAGGGTCGTGCCACCATTCCCAGAGTCCCCAGATGTCTCAGTCCATTCCAGGGAAACCTGTTTTCCCTGCACTGCCTCGACTTTCAAGCCGAGGATCGACTCACACCACGGTGGCACGTGGGACAGCCGTGTGGGGGAAAACTTCGTCGGAAAGCCTCCTGGGAAAGCCTCAAGGGAAAGCCACAGATCCCTTGATCCACGAGAAGGGAAGCGTGACACTGCTGCTTCAGCTCGGGAGGAAAGCGCACGTGCATGCCCCACTCGAGACGAGGACTGACTCTCCTGGGGAGACTCCAGACGTACCCCAAGATCCATGTCGCACTGGAGCGGAATCCTCAGGTTCCGGCACCGACTCCACACAAGATCTTAGGCCCCGGTATCGACGGAGAAAAATCCCGAGAGGCCACGAGCAACTCGCATGGGGACTAGCCTTTCCTGAGGCCACCAGAGCGGGTCCCTGAGGTCCCCGTCGTAAGTCGAGAGCACCTGCCGCAACTCGAGAAAATCCAGGAGGTTCTCCCCTCCAGGCGAGATGAGGCCCATTTGCGCTGAGGCTTCTTGAGGCTAATCACTCCTATCTCTGGAACTTCCAAAGGGTCCTTCACACCCTTTCTGCAACTCAAGAAGTTCCCTGACATAACCGTCTCCACTCGAGAGGAAGCACGAGAGTTCCGCCCACATCCAGAGGAGCCCGTGTCCGCCTCCTAGCTCGAGAGGAGGGATCCTTTCCCTGCGTGGTGGGGAAAGAATTCCGGCGTTCCCGTCGCTTCTCAAGAGGAGGCGCTCTCCACAAGAAAGGCGAGAGGAACTCCAGGGACGTGCACCATTCGCAGAGGCGCCAGATTTTCAGTCCATTCCAGGGAACCTGTTTTCCCTGCACTGCCTCGACTTTCAAGCCGATTATCGACTCACACCACGCTGGCACGTGGGACAGCCCTGTGGGAAAGCTTCGAGGGATAGCCTCGTGAGAAAGCCTCCTGGAAAGCTTCCTGGGAAAGCCTCGATGGAAAGCCACAGATCCTTGATCCACGCGAAGGGAAGCGCCATACAGCTGCCAGAGCTTGGGAGGAAAGGGCACGTTGCATACCCTCTCGAGAAGAGGGACTGACTCCCCTGGGAGACTCCAGAAGTACCCCAAGATCCATTTCAGCACTGGAGAGGAATCCTCAGGTTCCGGCACCAACTCCACAAAAGGTCTTAGGCACCGGCATTGACGGGAGAGGAATCCCGAGAGGCCCCTGAGCAACTCGCATGTAGACTGGCCTTTCTGAGGCCACCAGAGCGGGTCCCTGTGGTCCCCGTCGTAACTCGAGAGCACCTGCGGCAACTCGGGAAAATCCAGGAGGTTTTCCCCTCCAGGCGAGATGAGGACCATTTCCGCTGAGGTGTCTCGAGGCTAATCACATGTGACATCTGGAACTTCCAAAGGGTCCTTCACACCCTTGCTGCAACTCAAGAAATTCCCCGACATACCCGTCTCCACTCGGGAGGAAGCACGAGATTCCCGCCCACATCCAGAGGAGCCCCGTTTCCGCCTCCTAGCTCGAGAGGAGGGATCCTTTCCCTGCGTGGTGGGGAAAGAATTCCAGCGTGCCGGTCGCTTCTCAAGAGGAGGCGCTCTCCTCAAGAAAGGCGAGAGGAACTCCAGAGTCGTGCCACCATTCCCAGAGTCCCCCAGATGTCTCAGTCCATTCCAGGGAAACCTGTTTTCCCTGCACTGCTTCTACTTTCAAGCCGAGGATCGACTCACACCACGGTGGCACGTAGGACAGCCCTCTGGGAAAGCCTCGTGGGAAAATCTCCTGGGAAAGCCTCGAGGGAATGCCTCGAAGGAAAGCCACAGATCCCTTGATCCATGGGAAGGGAAGCGTGACACTGCTGCTACAGCTGGGAGGAAAGCACACGTGCATGCCCCCACTCGAGAGGAGGACTGACTCCCTGGGGAGACTCCAGAAGTACCCCAAGATCCATGTCAGCAATGGAGAGGAATCCTCAGTTTCGGGCACCGACTCCACACAAGGTCTTAGGCCCGGCATCGACGGGAGAGGAATCCGAGAGGCCCCTGAGCAACTCGCATGGGGACTGGGCTTTCCTGAGGCCACCAG
Organism: Capra hircus; assembly: GCF_001704415.2. NCBI lineage: Eukaryota > Metazoa > Chordata > Mammalia > Artiodactyla > Bovidae > Capra > Capra hircus. The sequence goes on from NW_017200751.1 coordinate 3,280, forward strand.
AGCGGGTCCCTGATGTCCCCGTCGTAAGTCGAGAGCACCTGGGGCAACTCGAGAAAATCCAGGAGGTTCTCCCCTCCAGGCGAGATGAGGCCCATTTGCCCTCAGGCCTCTCGAGGCTAATGACACCTAACTTCTGGAACTTCCAAAGGGTCCTTCACACCCTTGCTGCAACTCAAGAAGTTGCCTGACATACCCGTCTCCACTCGAGAGGAAGCACGATAGTCCCACCCACATCCAGAGGAGCCCCATGTCCGCCTCCTAGCTCGAGCGGAAGGATCCTTTCCCTGCGTGGTCGGGAAAGAATTCCCGGCGTTTCCGTAGCATCTCAAGAGGAGGCGCTCTCCACAGGAAAGGCGAGAGGAACTCCAGGGTCGTGCCACCATTCCCAGAGTCCCCCTGATGTCTCCGTCCATTCCAGGGAAAACTGTTTTCCCTGCACTGCCTCCACTTTCAAGCCGAGGATCGACTCACACCACGGTGGCACGTGGGACAGCCCTGTGGGAAAGCCTCGTGGGAAATCCTCATGGGAAAGCCTCGAGGGAAAGCAACAGATCCCTAGATCCACGCGAAGGGAAGCGCGACACTGCTGCTACAGCTCGGGAGGAATGCACACGTGCATGCCCCACTCGGGACGAAGACTGACTTGCCTGGGGAGACTCCAGAAGTACCCCAAGATCCAGGTCAGCACTGGAGAGGAATCCTCAGGTTCCGGGACTGACTCCACACAAGCTCTTAGGCCCCAGCATCTAAGGGAGAGGAAACCCGAGAGGCCATCGAGCAACTCGCATGGGGACTGGCCTTTCCTGAGGCTACCGGAGGGGGTCCTTGCGGTCCCCGTCGTAAGTTGAGAGCACCTGCCGCAACTCGAGAAAATCCAGGAGGTTCTCCCATCCAGGCGAGATGAGGCCCATTTTCGCTGAGGCGTCTCAAGGCTAATCACACCTAACCTTTAGAACTTAAAAGGGTCCTTCACACCCTTGCTGCAACTCAGAAGTTCCCCGACATACCGGTCTCCACTCGAGAGGAAGCACGGGAGTCCCGCCCACATCCAGAGCAACACCGTTTCCGGCCTCCTAGCTCGAGAGGAGGGATCCTTTCCCTGCGTGGTCGGGAAAGAATTCCCGGCATTTCCGTCGCATCTCAAGAGGAGGCTCTCTCAACAGGAAAGGCGAGAGGAACTCCAGTGTCGTGCCACCATTCCCAGAGTCCCCCAGATGTCTCCGTCCATTCCAGGGAAACCTGTTTTCCCAGCACTGCGTCGACATTCAAGCTGAGGATCGACTCACACCACGGTGGCACGTGGGACAGCCCTGTGGAAAGCGTCGTGGGAAAGCCTCGTGGGAAAGTCTCGAGGGAAAGCCACAGATCCCTTGATCCACGCGAATGGAAGCGCGACACTAATGCTACAGCTCGAGAGGCACGCGCACGTGCATGCCCCCACTCGAGAAGAGGACTGACTCCCCTGGGGAGACTCCAGAAGTACCCCAAGATCCATGTCAGCACTGGAGAGAAATCCTCAGGTTCCGGCACTGACTCCACACGAGGTCTCAGGCCCCGGAATCGACGGGAGAGGAATCCCGAGATGCCCCGAGCAACTCGCATGGGAATGGCATTTCCTGATGCCACCAGAGCGGGTCCTGAGGTCCCCATCGTAAGTCGAGAGCACCTGCCACAATTCGAGAAAATCCAGGAGGTTCTCCCCTCCAGGCGAGATGAGGCCCATTTCTGCTGAGGTATCTCGAGGCTAATCACAGCTTACCTATGGAACTTCCAAAGGGCCCTTCACACACTTGCTGCAACTCAAGAAGTTCCCGACATACCCGTCTCCACTCGAGAGGAAGCACGAGAATCCCGCCCACAACCAGAGGAGCCCCGTTTCCGCCTCCTTGCTCGAGAGGAGGGATCCTTTCACTGCGTGGTCGGGATAGAATACCCAGTGTTCCCGTCACATCTCAAGAGGAGGCGCTCTCCTCAGGAAAGGTGAGAGGAACTCCAGGGTCGTGCCACCATTCCCAGAGTCCCCCAGATGTCTCAGTACATTTCACGGAAACCTGTTTCCCCTGCACTGCGTCGACTTTCAAGCCGAGGATCAACTCACACCACGGTGGCACGTGGGACAGCCCTGTGGGAAAGCCTCATGGGAAAGCCTCGTGGGAAAGCCTCGGGGAAAGCCTCGAGGGAAAGCCACAAACCCATTGATCCACGCGAAGGGAAGCGAGACACTGCTGCTACAGCTCCGGAGGAAATCGCACGTGCATGCCCCCTCTCGAGACGAGGACTGACTCCCCTGGGGAGACTCCAGAAGAACCCCAAGATCCATGTCGGCACTGGAGAGGAATCCTCAGGTTCCGGCACTGAGTCCACACAAGGTCTTAGGCCCCGGCATCGACGGGAGAGGAATCCCGAGAGGCCCCCCGAGCAACTCGCATGGGATTGGCCTTTCCTGAGGCCACCAGAGCGGGTCCCTGAGGCCCTCGTCGTAAGTCGAGAGCACCTGCCGCAACTCGAGAAAATCCAGGAGGTTCTCCCCTCTAGGCTAGATGAGGCCCATTTCCTCTGAGGCAACTAGGCGGGTAATCACACTTAAACCCTGGAACTTCCAAAGGGTCCTTCACACCCTTGCTGCAAACTCAAGAAGTTCCTCGACATACCCGTCTCCACTCAAGAGGAACCCGAGCGTCCCGCCCATATCCAGAGTGGCCCCGTTTCCGCCTGCTAGCTCGAGAGGAGGTATCCTTTCCCTGCGTGGTGGGGAAAGAATTCCCGGCGTTCCCGTCTCATCTCAAGAGGAGGCGCTCTCCACAGGAAAGGCGAGAGGAACTCCAGGATCAGGTCCCATTCCAGAGTCCCCCAGATGTCTCAGTCCATTCCAGGGAAACCTGTTTTCCCTGCACTGCCTAGACTTTCAAGCCGAGGATCGACTCACACCGCGATGGCACGTTGGACAGCCTTGTGGGAAAGCCACGTGGGAAAGCCTCGTGGGAAAGCCTCGAGCGAAAGCCACAGATCCTTTGATCCACGCGAAAGGAAGTGTGACACTGCTGCTACAGCTCGGGAGGAAAGCGCACGTGCATGCCCCCACTCGAGACGAGGACTGACTCCCCTGGGGAGACTCCAGTAGTACCCCAAGATCCATGTCAGCACTGGAGAGGAATCCTCAGGTTCCGGTACCGACTCCACACAAGGTCTTAGGACCCGGCATCGACGGGACAGGAATCCCGAGAGGCCCCAAGCATCTCGCATGGGGACTGGCCTTTCCTGAGGCCACCACAGCGGGTCCCTGAGGTCCCCGTCGTAAGTCGAGAGCACCTGAGGCAACTCGAGAAAATCCAGGAGGTTCTCCCCTCCAGGCGAGATGAGGCCCATTTCCGCTGAGGGCGTCTCGAGGCTAATCACATCTAACATCTGGAACTTACAAAGGGTCCTTCACACCCTTGCTGCAACTCAAGAAGTTCCCAGACATACCCGTCTCACTAGAGAGGAAGCACGAGAGTTCGCCCACATCCAAAGGAGCCCGTTTCCACTCTAGCTCGAGAGGAGGATCCTTTCCCAGCGTGGTCGGGAAAGAATTACCGGCGTTTTCCGTTGCATCTCACAGGAGGCGCTCTCCACAGGATAGGCGAGAGGA
>NW_017200752.1:0-6907 GCF_001704415.2 Capra hircus
TGGCACGACCCTGAGTTCCCCTCGCCTTTCCTGTGGAGAGTGCCTCCTCTTGAGATGCGACGGGAACTCCGGGAATTCTTTCCCGACCACGCAGGGAAAGGATCCCTCCTCTCGAGCTAGGAGGAGGAAACGGGGATCGTCTGGATGTGGGCGGGACTCTCGTGCTTTCTCTCGAGTGGAGACGGGTATGTCGGCGAACTTCTTGAGTTGCAGATATGGTGTGAAGGACCCTTTGGAAGTTCCAGAGGTTAGGTGTGATTTTGAGATAGGCGACTCAGCGGAAATGGCCTCATTCGCCTGGAGGGGAGAACCTCCTGGATTTTCTCCAGTTGTGGCAGGTGCTCTCGACTTACGACGGGGACCTCAGGGACCCACTCTGGTGGCCTCAGGAAAGGCCAGTCCCCATGCGAGTTCCTCGGGGCCTCTCGGGATTCCTCTCCCCGTCGAAGCCTGGGCCTAAGACCTTGTGTGGAGTCGGTGCCGAAACCTGAGGATTCCTCTCCAGTGCTGACATGGATCTTTGGGTACTTCTGGAGTCTCCCAGGGGAGTCAGTCATCTTCTCGAGAGGGGGCATGCACGTGTGCTTTCCTCCCGAGCTCTAGCAGCACTGTCACGCTTCCCTTCGCGTGATCAAGGGATCTGTGGCTTTCCCTCGAGGCTTTCCCTCGAGGCTTTTCCACTAGGCTTTCCCACAAGGCTGTCCACGTGCCACCGTGGTGTGTGTCGATGTCGATCCTCGGCTTGAAAGTCGAGGCAGTGCAGGGAAAAAGTTTCCCCTGGAATGGACTGAGACATCTTGGGGACTCTGGGAATGGTGGCACGACCCTGGAGTTCCTCGCCTTTCCTGTGGAGAGTGCCTCCTCTTGAGATGCGACGGGAACTCCGGGAATTCTTTCCAACCACGCAGGGAAAGGATCCCTCCTCTCGAGCTAGGAGGCGGAAACGGGGATACTCTGGATGTGGGCGGACTCTCGTGCTTTCTCTCGAGTGGAGACGGGTATGTCGGCGAACTTCTTGAGTTGCAGCAAGGGTGTGAAGGACCCTTTGGAAGTTCCAGAGGTTAGGTGTGATTAGCCTGGAGACGCCTCAGCGGAAATGGGCCTCATCTCGCCTGGAGGGGAGAACCTCCTGGATTTTCTCGAGTTGTGGCAGGTGCTCTCGACTTACGACGGGGACCTCAGGGACCCACTCTGGTGGCCTCAGGAAAGGCCAGTCCCCATGCGAGTTCCTCGGGGGCCTCGGGATTCCTCTCCCGTCGAAGCCTGGGCCTAAGACCTTGTGTGGAGTCGGTGCCGGAACCTGAGGATTCCTCTCCAGTGCTGACATGGATCTTGGGGTACTTCTGGAGTCTCCCCAGGGGTCAGTCATCGTCTCGAGAGGGGCATGCACGTGTGCTTTCCTCAGAGCTGTAGCAGCACTGTCACGTTCCCTTCGCGTGGATCAAGGGATCTGTGGCTTTCCCTCGAGGCTTTCCCTTGAGACTTTCCCACGAAGCTTTCCACGATGCTTTCCCACAGGGCTGTCCCACGTGCCACCGTGGTGTGAGTCAATCCTCGGCTTGAACGTCCAGGCAGTGCAGGGAAGACAGGTTTCCCTGGAAAGGACTGAGACATCTGGGGAACTCTGGGAATGGTGGCACGACCCTTGATTCCCTCTCGGCTTTCATGTGAAGATCGCCTCCTCTTGAGATGCCACGGGAACGCCAGGAATTATTTCCCGACCCTGCAGGGAAGGATCCCTCCTCTCGAGCTAGGAGGCGGTAACGGGGCTCCTCTAGATGTGGGCGGGACGCTCGTGCTTCCTCTCGAGTGGAGACGGGTATGACCGGGAACTTCTTGAGTTGCAGGAAGGGTGTGACGGACCCTTTGTAAGTTCCAGAGGTTAGTTGTGATTAGCCTTGAGACACCTCAGCGGAAATGTGCCTCATCTCGCCTGGAAGGGCGAACCTCCTGGATTTTCGACGTGCAGCTGGTGCTCTCGACTTACGACGGGGACCTCAGGGACCCGCTCTGGTGGCCTCAGGAAAGGCCAGTCCCTTGCAAGTTGCACGGGGGCTCTTGGGATGCATCACCCGTAGATGCTGGGGCCTAAGACCTTGTGTGGAGTCAGTGCCGGAACCTGAGGATTCCTCTCCAGTGCTGACATGGATCTTGGGGTACTTCTGGAGTCTCCCCAGGGGAGTCCGTCCTCGTCTCGAGTGGGGGCATGCACGTGCGCTTTCCTCCCGAGCTGCAGCAGTGTCACGCTTCCCTTCGCGTGGATCAAGGTATCTGTGGCTTTCCCTCGAGGCTTTCCCACGAGGTTTTCCCACGAGGCTTTCCCACAGGGCTCTCCCACATGCCACCGAGATGTGAGTCGATCCTCGGCTAGAAAGTCGAGGCAGTGCAGGGAAATCAGGTTTCCCTGGAATGGACTGAGACATCTGGGGGACTCTGGGAATGGTGGCACGACCCTGGAGTTCCTCTCGCCTTTCCTGTGGAGAGCGCCTCGTTTTGAGATGCGACGGGAACGCCGGGAATTCTTTCCCGACCACGCAGGATAAGGATCCCTCCTTTCGAGCTAGGAGGCAGAAACGGGGCTCCTCTGGATGTGGGCAGAACTCTCGTGCTTCCTCTCGAGTGGAGACGGGTATGTCGGGGAACTTCTTGAGTGGCAGCAAGGGTGTGAAGGACCGTTTGCACGTTCCAAAGGTTAGGTGGGATTAGCCTCGATACGCCTCAGTGGAAATGGGCCTCATCTCGCCTGGAGGGGAGAAGCTCCTGGATTTTCTCGAGTTGCAGCAGGTGCTCTCGACTTACGACGGGGACCTCAGGGACCCGCTCTGGTGGCCTCAGGAAAGGCAGGTCCCCATGCGAGTTGCTCGGGACCTCTCGGGATTCCCCTCACGTCGATGCCGGGACTAAGATCTTGTGTGGAGTCGGTGCCGGATCCTTAGGATTCCCCTCCAGTGCTGACATGGATCTTGGGGTACTTCTGGAGTCTCCCCAGGGGATTCAGTCCTCGTCTCGAGTGGGGTCATGCACGTGCGCTTTCCTCCCGAGCTGTAGCAGCAGTGTCACACTTCCCTTCGCGTGGTTCAAGGGATCTGTGGCTTTCCCTCGAGGCTTTCCCACGAGGCTTTCCACGAGGCTTCCCCATAGGGCTGTCCCACGTGCCACCGTGATGTGAGTCGATCCTCGGCTTGAAAGTCGAGGCAGTGCTGGGAAAACAGGTTTCCCCGGAATGGACTGAGACATCTGGGGGACTCTGGGAATGGTGGCACAACCCTGGAATTCCTCTCGCCTTTCCTGTGGAGAGCGCCTCCTCTTGAGATGCGACGGGAACGCCGGGAATCCTTTCCCGACCACGCAGGGAAAGGATCACTCCTCTCCAGCTAGGAGGCGGAAACGGGGCTCCTCTGGATGTGGGCGGGACTCTCTTGCTTCCTCTCGAGTGGAGACGGGTATGTCAGGGAACTTCTTGAGTTGCAGCAAGGGTGTGAATTACCCTTTGGAAGTTCCAGATGTTAGGTGTGATTAGCCTCGAGAAGCCTCTGGGAAATGGGCCTCATCTCGCCTGGAGTGGAGTACCTCCTGAATTTTCTCGAGTTGTGGCAGGTGCTCTCAAATTACGACGGGGAACACAGAGACCCGACTGGTGGCCTCAAGAAAGGCCAGTCCGCATGCGAGTTGCTCGGGGGCCTCTCGGGATTCCTCTCCCGTCGATGCCGGGGCCTAAGACTGCCGGGAGCCAGTGTGAGGAAGCCCGCCCGTGACAAGTTTATGAGGAAGGAAACTGACATACGCAAGGCGTGCTCAGACTTCAGCGACCCCTCTGGAAATTTTTAAGCATGTACCCCAACAAAAATCTGCCGGTTGTTGTGCTCTGCTTTTTCACTCTTCTGACCTTTTCTGGAAAAAGTCAATTCAGGCCGTTAGTCTTCTGCATTTGAAAGAGTGTTTCAATCCAAAAACCCTCTGATTTCTTTCTAGCCTGCCTGTAGGACTCGTACAGCTGTGCTTGTGATTGTTTGAGGCCTCCTGACCGCAGGAGGCACAGGAAGCTTAAAACATCCTAGGAATGCAGGAGCTTCCGAGGAGTTAAAACCTTTAGAATAGGACTGATTAAAAGTTTCATTTCTTGGGTCAATGCTTGCTGCCAAATTTTCATATCCTTTATTTTTAGATATAGTTGGTATATAGAAAAACAAGTAGTAGACCTGGTATTAGCAACATTAGATTTTTGAGTTAAGTACCTTCTTTGTTATAACCCACTGCACCTTTGTTCTATAGAGATGTAACTTTAATGCTTTAAGGAGATGCAGATTAAAGAAAAACACTACAGGGGAAACAAAATTAACATTCATTAAGGAAGAGAGCCAAAAAGTGTTAACAAGCCTCTTGGCCAGAAGATAATGTAAATCACCTGAGAACTTTTGTATACAAAATGATATACAGAAAGAATCTGGGTTGTGAACACTACATAATTTTGTGTTATCCATTGATCTCCATGTTTTATCAAAAGTATAAAAGGCCTTCTGAACAATAAAGGAGGAGGCCAGGGGCCGGGGCCAGTTTCTCGGACCAGCTTCTTGAACTAGTCTCTCAGCCTGGTTTCTTGGGACTCTGGCTCCCCCCGTGTCTTTCTCTCTCTTTCTTCTTCTCTACCTTTCCTTCTCTCTGCTCTTTACTTTAACTTCAGGCTGAATCTCCAACTGGAGTGCGGAGGCTTGCCAGGTCTACTTACTTGCACTGGCTGTTAAGACCCGCACGAAAGGGAGCTTAAGGCGAGGCACCCTTAGATATTCCAGCGGGCGCCGGTGGCCCAACGTAGGTGGTGCAAATTCCTTGTCTGGAATTTTATTGGCCTTCCGCATAAACCAAGCTATTCAGCCCTCTTTCTCCACTTAATCTTCTTACTACACTATAGTTTCCTAATCTAATCTTACATTAATAAATAAACAAGTCTTTCCACGCCAACGCCGTTCACCCTTCGAATTCCCTGGATCCACCGGGGCTGGACCCCGGCATAAGACCTTGTGTGGAGTCGGTGCCGGAAGCTGAGGATTCCTCTCCAGTGCTGACATGGATCTTGGGGTACTTCTGGAGTCTCCCCAGGGGAGTCAGTCCTCGTCTCGAGTGGGGGCATGCACGTGCGCTTTCCTCCGGTGCTGTAGCAGCAGTGTCACGCTTCCCTTCGCGTGGATCAAGGGATCTGTGGTTTTCCCTCGAGGCTTTCCCACGAGGCTTTCCCATGAGGTTTTCCCACAGGGCTATCCCACATGCCACCGTGGTGTGAGTCGATCCTCGGCTTGAAAGTCGAGGCAGTGCAGGGAAAACAGGTTTCCCTGGAATGGACTGAGACATCTGGGGACTCTGGGAATGGTGGCACGACCCTGGAGTTCCTCTTGCCTTTCCTGTGGAGAGCGCCTCCTCTTGAGATGCGACGGGAACGCCGGGAATTCTTTCCCGAACACGCAGGGAAAGGATCCCTCCTCTCGAGCTAGGAGGCGAAAACTGGGCTCCTCTGGATGTGGGCGGGACTCTCGTACTTCCTCTCGAGTGGAGACGGGTATGTCGGGGAACTTCTTGACTTGCAGCAAGGGTGTGAAGGACCCTTTGGAATTTCCAGAGGTTAGCTGTTATTAGCCTCGAGACGACTCAGTGGAAATGGTCCTCATCTCGTCTGGAGGGGAGAACCTCCTGGATTTTCTCGAGTTCCGGCAGGTGCTCTCGACTTACGAAGGGGACCTCAGGGACCCGCTGTGGTGGCCTCAGGAAAGGCCAGTCCCCATGCGAGTTGCTCGGGGCCTCTCTGGATTCTTCTCCCATCTATTCCAGGGCCTAAGACCTTGTATGGAGTCGGTGCAGGAACCTGAAGATTCCTCTCCAGTGCTGACATGGATCTTGGGGTACTTCTGGAATCGCCCCAGGGGAGTCAGTCCTCGTCTCGAGTGTGGGCATGCACGTGTGCTTTCCTCCGAGCTGTAGCAGCAGTGTCACGTTTCCTTCCCGTGGATCAAGGCATCTGTGGCTTTCCCTCGAGGCTTTCCCACGAGGCTTTCCCAAGAGGCTTTCCCAGGTCTGTCCCACGTGCCACCTTGGTGTGATTCGATCCTCGGCTTGAAAGTCGAGGCAGTGCAGGGAAAACAGGTTTCCCTGGAATGGACTGAGACATCTGCGGGACTCTGGAATGGTGGCACGACCCTTGAGTCCCTCTCGCCTTTCAGGTGGAGAGCGCCTCCTCTTGAGATGCAACAGGAACGCCGGGAATTCTTTCCCGACCCTGCAGGGAAAGAATCCCACCTCTCGAGCTAGGAGGCGGTAACGGGGCTCCTCTGGATGTGGGCGGGACGCTCGTGCTTCCTCTCGTGTGGAGACAGGTATACCGGGAACTTCTTGCGTTGCAGGAAGGGTGTGAAGGACCCTTTGGAAGTTCCAAAGGGTAGGTGTGATTAGCCTCGAGACGCCTCAGCAGAAAGGGGCCTCAACTCGCCTGGAGGGGACAACCTCCTGGATTTTCTCGAGTTGCTGCATGTGCTCTCGACATACGACGGGTATCTCAGGACCCGCTCTGGTGGCCTCAGGAAAGGCCAGTCCACATGCACGTTGCTCGGGGGCCTCTCGGGATTCCTCTCCCATCGATGCCGGGACCTAAGACCTTGTGTGGGAGTCGGTACCTGAACCTGAGGATTCCTCTCCAGTGCTGACATGGATCTTGGGTTACTTCTGGAGTCTCCCCAGGGGAGTCAGTCCTCGTCTCGTGTGGGGGCATGCAGTTGCGCTTTCCTTCAGAGCTGTAGCAGCAGTGTCACGCTTCCCTTCGCGTGGATCAAGGAATCTGTGGCTTTCCCTCGAGGTTTTCCACGAGGCTTTCCCACGAGGCTTTCCCACGAGGCTTTCCCACAGGGCTGACCCACGTGTCACC
>NW_017200753.1:0-6906 GCF_001704415.2 Capra hircus
TCACATCTCAAGAGGAGGCGCTCTCCACAGGAAAGACGAGGGAAACTCCAGGATCAGGCCCCATTCCAGAGTCCCCTGATTTCTCAGTCCATTTCCAGGGAAACCTGTTTTCCCTGCACTGATTCGAATTTCAAGCCAAGGATCTACTCACAACACGGTGGCACGTGGGACAGCCCTGTGGGAGGCCTCGTGGGAAAGCCTTGTGGGAAAGCCTCGAGGGAAAGCCACAGATCCCTTGATATACGCTGAGGGAAGAGGACACTGCTGCTTCAGCTCGGGAGGGAATAGCACGTGCATGCCCCACTCGAGACGAGGACTGACTCCCTGGGGAGACTCCAGAAGTACCCCAAGATCCATGTCAGCACTGGATAGGAATCCTCAGGTTCCGACACTGACTCCACACAAGGTCTTAGGCCCAAGCATCGAAGGGAGAGTAATCCCGAGAGGCCCCGAGCAACTCGCATGGGACTGGCCTTTCCTGAGGCCACCAGAGTGGGTCCCTGAGGTCCCAGTCGTAAGTGGAGAGCACCTGCCGCAACTTGAGAAAATCCAGGAGGTCTCCCCTCCAGGCGAGATGAGGCCCATTTCCGCTGAGGCATCTCGAGGCTAATCACATCTAACATCTGGAACTTCCAAAGGGTCCTTCACACCTTGCTGCAACTCAAGAAGTTCTCCGACATACCCGTCTCCACTCGAGAGGAAGCACGAGAGTCCGCCCACATCCAGAGGAGCCCCGTTTCCGCCAGCTAGCTCGAGGGGAGGGATCCTTTCCCTGCGTGTTCGGGAAAAAATTCCCCGGCATTCCCGTCACATCTCAAGTGGAGGCGTTCTCCACAGGAAAGGCGAGAGGAACTCCAGGGTCCTGCCACATTCCCAGAGTTCCCCAGATGTCTCACTCCATTCCAGGGAAACCTGTTTTCCCTGCACTGCCTCGACTTTCAAGCCGAGGATCGACTCACAACACGGTGGCACGTGGGACAGCCCTGTGGGAAAGCCTCGTGGGAGCCTCGTGGGAAAGCCTCGAGGGAAAGCCACTGATCCCTTGATCCACGCGAAGGGAGTCGTTACACTGCTGCTACAGCTCGGGAGGAAAGCGCACGTGCATGTCTCCAATCGAGACGAGGACTGACTCCCCTGGGGAGACTCCAGAAGTACCCCAGGATCCATGTCAGCACTGGAGAGGAATCCTCAGGTTCCGGCACCGACTCCCCACAAGGTCTTAGGCCCCGGCATCGATGGGAGAGGAATCTGGAGAGGCCCCCGAGCAACTCGCATGGGGACTGGCCTTTCCTGAGGCCAGCAGAGCGGGTCCCTGAGGTCCCCGTCGTAAGTTGAGAGCACCTGCCGCAACTCGAGAATATCCAGGAGGTTCTCCCCTCCCGGCGAGATGAGGCCCTTTTCCGCTGAGGCGTCTTGAGTCTAATCACATCTAACATCTGGAACTTCCAAAGGGTCCTTCACACCCTTGCTGCAACTCAAGACGTTCCCCGACTTACCCGTCTCCACTCGAGAGGAAGCACGAGAGTCCCGCCTACATCCAGAGGAGCCCCGTTTCCACCTCTTAGCTCGAGAGGTTTGATCCTTTCCCTGCGTGGTCGGAAAAGAATTCGCGGCGTTCCTGTCGCATCTCAAGAGGATGTGCTCTCCAGAGCAAAGGCAAGAGGAACTCCAGGGTCGTGCAACCATTCCGAGAGTCCCCCAGATGTCTCAGTCCATTCCAGGGAAACCTGTATTCCCTGCACTGCTTCGACTTTCACGCCGAGGAACGACTCACACCCACAGTAGCACGTGGGACAGCCCTGTGGGAAAGCCTCGTTGGAAAGCCTCGAGGGAAAGCCACAGGTCCCTTGATCCACGCGAAGGGAAGCATGACACTGCTGCTTCAACTCGGGAGGAAAGCGCACGTCATGGCCCCACTGGAGACGAGTACTGACACCCCTGGGGGGACTCCAGAAGTACCCCAAGATCCATGTCAGCACTGGAGAGGAATCCTCAGGTTCGGCACCGAATCCACACAAGGTCTTAGGCCCGGCATCGACGGGAGAGCAATCCCGAGAGGCCCCAGTGCAACTCGCATGGGGACTGGCCTTTCCTGTGGCCACCAGAGCGGGTCCCTGAAGTCCCCGTCCTAAGTCGAGAGCACCTGCCGCAACTCGGGAAAATCCAGGAGGTTCTCCCTTCCAGGCGAGATGAGGCCCATTTCCGCTGAGGTATCTCGGGGCTAATCACACCCGACCTCTGGAACTTCCAAAGGGTCCTTCACACCCTTGCTGCAACTCAAGAAGTTCCCCAACATACCGGTCTCCACTCATGAGTAACACGAGAGTCCCGCCTAATTCCAGAGTGGCCCGTTTCCGCCTGCTAGCTCGAGAGGAGGGATCCTTTCCCTGCGTGGTCGGGAAAGAATTCCCGGCGTTCCCGTCGCATCTCAAGAGGAGGCGCTCTCCACAGGAAAGACGAGGGAAACTCCAGGATCAGGCCCCATTCCCAGAGTCCCCCTGATTTCTCAGTCCATTCCAGGGAAACCTGTTTTCCCTGCACTGATTCGAATTTCAAGCCAAGGATCTACTCACAACACGGTGGCACGTGGGACAGCCTTGTGGGGAAGCCTCGTGGGAAAGCCTTGTGGGAAAGCCTCGAGGGAAAGCCACAGATCCCTTGATATACGCGAAGGGAAGAGTGACACTGCTGCTTCAGCTCGGGAGGGAATAGCACGTGCATGCCCCCACTCGAGACGAGGTCTGACTCCCTGGGGAGACTCCAGAAGTACCCCAAGATCCATGTCAGCACTGGATAGGAATCCTCAGGTTCGGACACTGACTCCACACAAGGTCTTAGGCCCAAGCATCGAAGGGAGAGTAATCCCGAGAGAGGCCCCGAGCAACCCGCATGGGGACTGGCCTTTCCTGAGGCCACCAGAGTGGGTCCCTGAGGTCCCAGTCGTAAGTGGAGAGCACCTGCCGCAACTTGAGAAAATCCAGGAGGTTCTCCCTCCAGGCGAGATGAGGCCCATTTCCGCTGAGGCATCTCGAGGCTAATCACATCTAACATCTGGAACTTCCAAAGGGTCCTTCACACCCTTGCTGCAACTCAAGAAGTTCCCCGACATACCCGTCTCCACTCGAGAGGAAGCACGAGAGTCCCGCCCACATCCAGAGGAGCCCCGTTTCCACCTCTTCGCTCGAGAGGTTTGATCCTTTCCCTGCGTGGTCGGGAAAGAATTCGCAGCGTTCCCATCGCATCTCAAGAAGAGGCGCTCTCCAGAGGAAAGGCGAGAGGAACTCCAGGGTCGTGCCACATTCCCAGAGTCCCCAGATGTCTTCGTCCATTCCAGGGAAACCTGTATTCCCTGCACTGCCTCGACTTTCAAGCCGAGGATCGACTCACACCACAATGGCACGTGGCACAGCCCTGTGGGAAAGCCTCGTGGGAAAGCCTCGAGGGAAAGCCACAGATCCCTTGATCCACGCAAAAGGGAAGCGTGACACTGCTGCTACAGCTCGGGAGGAAAGCGCACGTGCATGGCCCCACTCGAGACGAGGACTGACACCACTGGGGGACTCCAGAAGTACCCCAAGATCCATGTCAGCACTGGAGAGGAATCCTCAGGTTCCGGCACCGACTCCACACAAGGTCTTAGGCTCCGGCATCGACGGGAGAGGAATCCCGAGAGGCCCCAGAGAAACTCGCATGGGGACTGGCCTTTCCTGAGGCCACCACAGCGGGTCCCTGAGGTCCCCGTCGTAAGTCGAGAGCACCTGCCGCAACTAGAGAAAATCTAGGAGGTTTCTCCCTCCAGGCGAGCTGAGTCCCATTTCCGCTGAGGTATCACGAGGCTAATCACACCTGACCTCTGAAACTTCCAAAGGGTCCTTCACACCCTTGCTGCAACTCAAGAAGTTCCCCGACATACCCGTCTCCACTTGAGAGGAAGCACGAGAGTCCCGCACACATCCAGAGGAGCCCGTTTCCGCCTCCTAGCTCGAGGGGAGGGATCCTTTCCCTGCGTGGTCGGGAAAAAATTCCCGGCGTTCCCGTCGCATCTCAAGTGGAGGCGCTCTCCACAGGAAAGGCGAGAGGAACTCCAGGTTCGTGCCACATTCCCAGAGTCCCCCAGATGTCTCAGTCCATTCCAGGGAAACCTGTTTTCCCTGCACTGCCTCGACTTTCAAGCCGAGGATCGACTCACACCACGGTGGCACGTGGGACAGCCCTGTGGGAAAGCCTCGTGGAAAAGCCTCGTGGGAAAGCCTCGAGGGAAAGCCCCTGATCCCGTGATCCACGCGAAGGGAAGCATGACACTGCTGCTACAGCTCGGGAGGAAAGCGGACGTGCATGCCCATACTCGAGACGAGGTCTGACTCCCCTGGGGGGACTCCAGAAGTACCCAAAGATCCATGTCAGCACTGGAGAGGAAACCTCAGTTTCCGGCACTGACTCCACACAAGGTTTTAGGCCCAAGCATCGACGGGAGAGGAAACCCGAGAGGCCCCCGAAAGGCCCCTGAGCAACTCGTAAGGGGACTGGCCTTTCCTGAGGCCACCAGAGCAGGTCCCTGAGGTCGCCGTCGTAAGTCGGAGCACCTCCCGCAACTCGAGAAAATCCAGGAGGTTCTCCGCTCCAGGCGAGAGGAGGCCCATTTCCGCTGAGGCGTCTCGAGGCTAATCACACCTAAACTCTGGAACTTCCAAAGGGTCCTTCACACCCTTGCTGCAACTCAAGAAGATCCCCGACATACCTGTCTCCACTCGAGAGGAAGCACGAGAGTTCCCCGCACATCCAGAGGAGCCCCGTTTCCGCCTCGTAGATCGAGAGGAGGGATCCTTTCCCTGCGTGGTCAGGAAAGAATTCCCGGCGTTCCCGTCGCATCTCAAAAGGAGGCGCTCTCCACAGTAAAGGCGAGAGGAACTCCAGTTTCGAGCCACCATTCCCAGAGTCCCCCAGAAGATTCAGACCATTCCAGGGAAACCTGTTTTCCCTGCACTGCCTCGACTTTCAAGCCGAGGATCGACTCAAACCACGGTGGCACGTGGGACAGCCCTGCAGGAAAGTCTCGTGGGAAAGCCTTGTGGGAAAGCCTCGATGGAAAGCCACAGATCCATTGATCCACGCGATGGGAAGCTTGACACTGCTGATACAGCTCGGGAGGAAAGCGCACGTGCATGCCCCCACTCGAGACGAAGACTGACTCCCCTGGGGAGACTCCAGAAGTACACCAAGATCCATGTCTGCACTGGAGAGGAATCCTCAGGTTCCGGCAGCGTCTGCACACAAGATCTTAGGCGCTGGCATCGAAGGGAGAGGAAACCCGAGAGGCCCCCGAGCAACTCGCATGGGGACTGGCCTTTCCTGAGGCCACCAGAGCAGGTCCCTGAGGTCCCCGTCGTAAGTCGAGAGCACCTGCGGCAACTCGAGAAAATCCAGGAGGTTCTCCCCTCCAGGCGAGATGAGGCCCATTTCCGCTGAGGCATCTCGAGGCTAATCACATCTAACATCTGGAACTTCCAAAGGGTCCTTCACACCCTTGCTGCAACTCAAGAAGTTCCCCGACATACCCGTCTCCACTCGAGAGGAAGCACGAGAGTCCCGCCACATCCAGAGGAGCCCCGTTTCCGCCTCCTAGCTCGAGGGGAGGGATCCTTTCCCTGCGTGGTCGGGAAAAAATTCCCGGCGTTCCCGTCGCATCTCAAGTGGAGGCGCTCTCCACAGGAAAGGCGAGAGGAACTCCAGGTTCGTGCCACATTCCCAGAGTCCCCCAGATGTCTCAGTCCATTCCAGGGAAACCTGTTTTCCCTGCACTGCCTCGACTTTCAAGCCGAGGATCGACTCACACCACGGTGGCACGTGGGACAGCCCTGTGGGAAAGCCTCGTGGGAAAGCCTCGTCCTGGAGGGAAAGCCCCTGATCCCTTGATCCACGCGAAGGAAGCATGACACTGCTGCTAGAGCTCGGGAGGAAAGCGGACGTGCATGCCCATACTCGAGACGAGGTCTGACTCCCCTGTGGGGACTCCAGAAGTACCCAAAGTTCCATGTCAGCACTGGAGAGGAAACCTCAGTTTCCGGCACTGACTCCACACAAGGTTTAGGCCCAAGCATCGACGGAGAGGAAACCCGAGAGGCCCCGAAAGGCCCTGAGCAACTCGCAAGGGGACTGGCCTTTCCTGAGGCCACCAGAGCAGGTCCCTGAGGTCGCCATCGTAAGTCGGGAGCACCTGCCACAACTCGAGAATATCCAGGAGGTTCTCCCCTCCCGGCGAGATGAGGCCCTTTTCGCTGAGGCGTCTTGAGTCTAATCACATCTAAATCTGGAACTTCCAAAGGGTCCTTCACACCCTTGCTGCAACTCAAGAAGTTCCCCGACATTACCCGTCTCCACTCGAGAGGAAGCACGAGAGTCCCACCTGCATCCAGAGGAGCCCCGTTTCCACCTCTTAGCTCGAGAGGTTTGATCCTTTCCCTGCGTGGTCGGAAAAGAATTTGCGGCGTTCCCGTCGCATCTCAAGAGGATGTGCTCTCCAGAGCAAAGGCAAGAGGAATTCCAGGGTCGTGCAACCATTCCGAGAGTCCCCCAGATGTCTCAGTCCATTCCAGGAAACCTGTATTCCCTGCACTGCTTCGACTTTCCGCCGAGGAACGACTCACACAAGTAGCACGTGGACAGCCCTGTGGGAAAGCCTCGTTGGAAAGCCTCGAGGGAAAGCCACAGGTCCTTGATCCACGCGAAGGGAAGCATGACACTGCTGCTTCAACTCGGGAGGAAAGCGCACGTCATGGCCCACTGGAGACGAGTACTGACACCCTGGGGACTCCAGAAGTACCCCAAGATCCATGTCAGCACTGGATAGGAATCCTCAGGTTCCGACACTGACTCCACACAAGGTCTTAGGCCCAAGGCATCCGAAGG
>NW_017200754.1:0-6906 GCF_001704415.2 Capra hircus
CTCAGCAGAAATGGGCCTCATGTCGCCTGGAACGGAGAGGCTCCTGGATATTTCCGAGTTTCAGCAGGTGCTCTCCTTGTGTGGGAGTCGGGGCCGGAAGCTGAGGATTCCTCTCCAGTGCTGACATGGATTTTGGGTTTTACTTCTGGAGTCTCCACAAGGGAGTGTCAGCCTCGTCTGAGTGGGGCATGAGCGCTGCCATTTCCTTCCATGCTGTAGCAGCAGTGTTCACGGTTCCCCTTGCGTGGACCAAGGGGATCTGTGGCTTTCCCTCGAGTCTTTCCCACGAGGCTTTCCCACAGGGCTGTCCCACGTGTCACGGTGTTTGTGAGTCGATCCTCGGCCTGTGAAAGCCGAGGCAGTGCAGGGAAAACAGGTTCCTGTGGAACGGACTGACACATCTGGGGAGTCTTGGAATGGTGGCACGACCCTGCAGTTCCTCTCCCCTTTCCTTTGGAGAGCGCCACCTTGAGATGCGATGGGAATGCCGGAATTCTTTCCGAACAAGCAGGAAAGGATCCCTCATCTCGAGGTACGAGCCGGAAACGGAGCTCCTCAGGATGTGGCCGGGACCATCGTGCTTTCCTCTTGAGTGGAGACGGGTGTGTCCGGGAACTTCTTGAGTTGCAGGTTGACTGTGAAAGACTCTTTGGAAGTTCCAGAGGTCAAGTGTGATTAGCCTCGAGACACCTCAGTGGAAAACTGGCCTCATCTCGCCTGCAGGGGAGAACCTCCTGTATTTTACCGAGTTTCGGCAGGTGCTCTCGACTTACGACGGGGACTTCAGGGACCCGGTCTGTTGGCCTCAGGAAAGGCCAGTCCCCATGCGAGTTGCTTGGGGGCCTCTCAGGATTCCTCTCCCGTCGATGCCGGGGCCTAAGATCTTTGTTGTGGTCGGTGCCGGAACCTGAGGATTCCTCTCCAGTGCTGACAGGGATCTTGGGGTACTTCTGGAGTCTCCCCAGGAAAGTCATTCTGCATCTCGAGTGGGGGCATGCACATGCGATTTCCTCCCGAGCTGTAGCAGCAGTGTCACGCTTCCCTTCGCGTGGATCAAGGGATCTGTGGCTTTCCCTCGAGGGTTTCCCACAGGGCTGTCCCACGTGCCACCGTGGTGTGAGTCGATCCTCGACTTGAAAGTCGAGGCAGTGCAGGGAAAACAGTTTTCCTGGAATGGACTGAGACTTCGGGGGGAATCTGGGAATATTGACACGACACTGGAGTTCGTCTCGACTTTCCTGTGGAGAGCGCCTCCTCTTGAGATGCCACCGGAACGCCGGGAATTTTTTTCCAACCACGCAGGGAAAGGATCCCTCCTCTCGAGCTAGGAGGCGAAACGGGTCTTCGCTGGATGTGGGCGGGGCTCTCGTGCTTCCTCTCGAGTGGAGACCGGTTTTCGAGGAACTTCTTGAGTTGCAGCAAGGTGTGAAGACCTTTTGGAATTTCCAGATGTTAGATGTGATTTAGCCTCCAGACCCTCAGCGAAATGGGCTCATCTCGCCTGGAGGGGAGAACCTCCTGGATTTTCTCGAGTTGCGGCAGGTGCTCTCGACTTACGACGGGGACCTCATGGACCCGCTCTGGTGGCCTCAGGAAAGGCCAGTCCCCTTGCGAGTTGCTCGGGGCCTCTCGGGATTCCTCTCCCGTCGATGAAGGGCCTAAGACCTTGTGTGGAGTAGTGCCGGAACCCGAGGATTCCTCTCCAGTGCTGACATGGATCTTGGGGTAGTCTGGAGTCGCCCCAGGGGAGTCAGTCCTCGTCTCGAGTGGGGGGCATGCAAGTGCGCTTTCCTCCCAAGATGTAGCAGCAGTGTCATGCTTCCCTTCGCGGTGGATCAAGGGATCTGCAACTTTCCCTCGAGGCTTTCCCACGAGGCTTTCCCTCGAGTCTTTCCCACAGGGCTGTCCACCTGCACCAGGTGTGAGTCGATCCTCGGCTTGAAAGTCGAGGCAGTGCAGGGAAAACAGGTTTTCCCTGGAATGACTGAGACATCTGGGGGACTCTGGGAATGGTGGCACGACCCTGGAGTTCCTCTCGCCTTCCTGTGGAGAGCGCCTCCTCTTGAGATGCGACGGGAACGCCGGGAATTCTTTCCCGACCACGCAGGGAATTATCCCTGCTCTCGAGCTATGAGGACGCAAACGGGGCTCCTCGGATGAGGCGGGACTCTCGTGCTTCCTCTCCAGTGGAGACGGGTATGTTGGGGAATTCTTGAGTTGCAGCAAGGGTGTGAAGGACCCTTTGGAAAGTCAAGAGGTTAGTTGTGATTTAGCCCTCGAGATGCCTCAGCGGAAATGGGCCTAATCTCGCCTGGAAGGGAGAACCTCCTGGATTTTCTCGAGGTGCGGCAGGTGCTCTCGACTTACAATGGGACCTCAGGGACCCGCTCTGGTGGCCTCAGGAAAGGCCAGTCCCCATGCGAGTTGCTCCGGGGCCTTTCGGGATTCCTCTCCCGTCAATGACGGGGCCTAAGATCTTTTGTGGAGGTCGTGCCGGAACCTGAGGATTCCTCTCCAGTGCTGACATGGTCTTGGGGTACTTCTGGAGTCTCCCCAGGGGAGTCAGTCCTCGTCTCGAGTGGGGGCATGCACGTGCGCTTTCCTCCCGAGCTGTAGCAGCAGTGTCACACTTCCCTTTGCGTGGATCAAGGGATCTGTGGCTTTCCTCGAGGCTTCCCACGAGGCTTTCCCACGAGGCTTTCACACAGGGCTGTCCACGTGCCACCGTGGTGTGAGTGGATCCTCGGCTTGAAAGTCGAGGCAGTGCAGGGAAAACAGGTTTCCCTGGAATGGACTGAGAAATCTCTGGCACTCAGGGAATGGTGTCACGACCCTGGAGATCCCCTCGTGTTTCCTGTGGAGACCGCCTCCTCTTGAGATGCGACCGGAACGCCGGAATTCTTTCCCGACAACGCAGGGAAAGGATTCCACCTCTCGATCTATGAGCGGAAACGGGCTTCTCTGGATGTGGCAGGACTCTCGTGCTTCCTCTCGAGTGAGAGGGGTACGTCGGGAACTTCTTGAGTTGCAGCAAGGGTGTGAAGGACCCTTTGGAAGTTCCAGAGGCCAGGTTGATTAGCCTCGAGACGCCTCCGCGGAAATGGGCTTCATCTCGCCTGGAGGGGAGAACCTCCTGGATTTTCTAGAGTTGCCACAGGTGCTCTCGACTTAAGACGAGGACCTCAGGGACCTGGTCTGGTGGCCTCAGGAAAGGCCAGTCCCCATGCGAGTTGCTAGGGGGCCCTTCGGGATTCCTCTCCCGTCGATGCCGGGGCCTAAGACGTTGTGTGGAGACGGTGCCGGAACCTGAGGATTCCTCTCCAGTGCTGACATGGATCTTGGGGTACTTCTGGAGTCTCCACCGGGGATTCAGTCCTCGTCTCGACTTAGGTCATGCACGTGCACTTTCCTCCCGAGCTGTAGCAGCAGTGTCATGCTTCCCTTCGCGTGGATGAAGAAATCTGTGGCTTTCATCGAGTTTTTGCAGGAGGCTTTCCACGAGGCTTTCCCACAGGGCTGTCCCACGTGCCACCGTGGTGTGAGTCGATCCTCGGCTTGAAAGTCGAGGCAGTGCAGGGAAAACTGGTTTCCCTGGAATGGACTGAGACATCTGGGGGACTCTGGGTATGGTGGCTCGACCCTGGAGTTCCTCTCGCCTTTCCTGTGGAGAGCGCCTCCTCTTGAGATGCGACGGAAACCGGGAATTCTTTCCCGAACACGCAGGGAAAGGATCCCTCCTCTCGAGCTAGGAGGCGGAAACGGGGCTCCTCTGGATGTCGGGCGGGAGGCTCGAGCTTTCTCTCAAGTGGAGACGGTTATGTCGGGGAACTTCTTGAGTTGCAACAAGTGGGTGATGTACCCTTTGGAAGTTCCAGAGGTTAGGTGTGATTAGCCTCGAGAGGCCTCATTGGAAATGGGCCTCATCTCGCCTGGAGGGGAGAACCTTCTGGATTTTCTCGAGTTGCAGCAGTTTCTCTCCACTTACGACGGGGACCTCAGGGACATGCTCTGGTGGCCTCAGGAAAGGCCATTCCCCATGCGAGTTGCTCGGGGGCCTCTCGGGATTCCTCTCCTGTCGATGCCGGGGCCTAAGACCTTGTGTGGAGTCGGTGCCGGAACCTGAGGATTCCTCTCCAGTCCTGACATGGATCTTGGGGTACGTCCTGAGTCTCCCCTGGGGAGTCAGTCCTCGTCTCGAGTGGGGGTGCACGTGCGCTTTCCTCCCAGCTATAGCAGCAGTGTCAGCTTCCCCTTCGCGTGGATCAAGGGATCTGTGGCTTTCCTCGAGGCTTTCCCACGAGGCTTTCCCTCGAGTCTTTCCCACAAGGCTGTCCCACGTGCCACCGTGGTGAGAGTCGATCCTCGGCTTGAAAGTCGAGGCAGTGCAGGGAAAACAGGTTTCCCTGGAATGGACTGAGACATCTGGGGGACTCTGGGAATGGTGGCACGACCCTGGAGTTCCTCTCGCCTTTCCTGTGGAGAGCGCCTCCTCTTGAGATGCGACGGAACGCCGGGAATTCTTTCCCGACCACGCAGGGAAATATCCCTCCTCTCGAGCTATGAGGCGGAAACGGGGCTCCTCTGGATGAGGGCGGGACTCTCGTGCTTCCTCTCCAGTGGAGACGGGTATGTTGGGGAACTTCTTGAGTTGCAGCAAGGTGTGAAGGACCCTTTGGAAAGTCAAAGGTTAGGTGTGATTAGCCTCGAGATGCCTCAGCGGAAATGGGCCTCATCTCGCCTGGAAGGGAGAACCTCCTGGATTTTCTCGAGTTGCGGCAGGTGCTCTCGACTTACATGGGGACCTCAGGGACCCGCTCTGGTGGCCTCAGGAAAGGCCAGTCCCCATGCGCCTTGCTCGGGGGCCTCTCGGCATTCCTCTCCCGTCGATGCCGGGCCTGAGATCTTATGTGGAGTCGGTGCCGGAACCTGAGGATTCCTCTCCAGTGCTGACATGGATTTTGGGGTACTTTTGGAGTCTCCCAGGGGGAGTCAGTCCTCGTCTCGTTGGGGGCATGCAAGTGCGCTTTCCTCCGAGATAGCAGCAGTGTCATGCTTCCCGTCGATTGGATCAAAGAATCTGTGGCTTTTCCTCGAGGCTTTCCCATGAGGCTTTCCACAAGGCGTCCCACGTGCCACCGTGCTGTGAATCGACCCTCGGCTTGAAAGTCGAGCAGTGTAGGGAAAACAGGTTCCCTGGAATGGACTGAGACATCTGGGGGGACTCTGGGAATGGTGGCACGACCCTGGAGTTCCTTCGCCTTCTGTGGAGAGCGCCTCCTCTTGAGATGCGACGGGAACGCTGGAATTCTTTCCCGACCACGCAGGGAAAGGATCCCTCCTCTCGAGCTAGGAGGCGGAAACGGGGCTCCTCTGGATGTGGGCGGGAATCTCGTGCTTCCTCTCGAGTGGAGACGGGTAATCGGGGAACTTCTTGAGTTGCAGCAAGGGTGTGAAGGACCCTTTGGAAGTTCCAGAGGTTAGGTGTGATTAGCCTCGAGACGCCTCTGGGAAATGGGCCTCATCTCGCCTGGAGGGGAGTACTTCCTGAATTTTCTCGAGTTGTGGCAGGCGCTCTCGACTTACCACGGGACCTCAGGGACCCGCTGGTGGCCTCAGGAAAGGCCAGTCCACATGCGAGTTGATTGGGGGCCTCTCGGGATTCCTCTCTCGTCGATGCCAGGGCCTAAGATCTTGTATGGAGTCCGTGCCGGAACCTGAGCATTCCTCTCCAGTGCAGACATGGATCCTGGGGTACTTCTGGAGTCTCCCCAGGGGAGTCAGTTCTCGTCTCGAGCGGGGCATGCACGTGCGCTTTCCTCCCGAGCTGTAGCACAAGTGTCACGCTTCCCTTCGCGTGGATCAAGAGATCTGTGGCTTTCTCTTGAGGCTTTCCACGAGGCTTTCCCACGAGGCTTTCCCACAGGGCTGTCCCACGTGCAACCGTGGTGTGAGTCGATCTTCCTTGAAAGTCGAGGCAGTGCAGGGAAAGCAGGTTTCCCTGGAATGGACTGAGACATCCTGGGGACTCTGGGAATGTGGAACGACCCTGGAGTTCCTTCCGCCTTTCCTGTGGAGAGCGCTTCCTCTTGAGATGCGACGGAAACGCCAGGAATTGTTTCCCGAACCACGCAGGGAAAGGATCCCTCCTTTCGAGCTACGAGGCGGAAACGGGGCTCCTCTGGATGTGGGCGGACTCTCGTGCTTCCTCTCGAGTGAGACAGGTATGTCGGGGATCTTCTTGAGTTGCAGCAAGGTTGTGAAGTCGCTTTGGGAGCTCCAGAGGTTTAGGTGTGATTAGCCTCGAGATGCCTCAGCGGAAATGGCACTCATCTCGCCTGGAGGGGAGAACCTACTGGATGTTCTCGAGTTTCGGCAGGTGCTCTCGACTTACGACGGGGACTCAGGGACCCGCTCTGGTGGCCTCTGGAAAGGCCAGTCCCCCATGCGAGTTGTTCGGGGGGGCCTCTCGGGATTCCTCTCCCGTCGATGCCGGGCCTAAGATCTTGTGTGGAGCCGGTGCCGGAACCTGAGTATTCCTCTCCAGTGCTGACGTTCATCTGGGGGACTTCTGGAGTCTCCCCAGTAGAGTCAGTCCTCCTCTCGAGCTGGGGCATGCACGTGCGCTTTCCTTCCGAGCTGTAGCAGCAGTGTCATTCTTCCCTTCGCGTGGATCAAGGGATCTGTGGCTTTCCCTCGAGGCTTTCCCACGAGGCTTTCCCACGAGGCTTTTCCCAGGGCTGTCCACGTGTCACCGTGGTGTGAGTCGATCCTCGGCTTGAAAGTCGATGCAGTGCAAGGAAAACAGGTTTTCTGGAATCAACAGAGACATCTGGGGGACTCTGGGAATGGTGGCATGACCCTGGAGTTCCTCTCGCCTTTCCTGTGGAGAGCGCCTCCTCTTGAGAT
>NW_017200755.1:0-6906 GCF_001704415.2 Capra hircus
TCGACATGGATCTTGGGGTACTTCTGGAGTCTCCCCAGGGGAGTCAGACCTCGTTTCGAGTCGGGGCATGCACGTACGCTTTCCTTCCGAGCTTTAGCAGCATTGTCGGTCTTCCCTTCGTCTGGATCAAGGGATCTGTGGCTTTCCCTCGAGGTTTCCGACGTGGCTTCCCACGAGGCTTTCCCACAGGGCTGTCCCACGTGCCACCGTGGTGTGAGTGGATCCTCGGCTTTACAGTCGAGGCAGGGCAGGAAAACAGGATTCCCTGGAATGGACTGAGACATCTGGGGGACTCTGGGAATGGTGACAATACCTTGGAGTTCCTCTCGCCTTTCCTGTGGAGAGCGCCTCCTCTTGAGACGCGACGGGAACAACGGGAATTCTTTCCCGACCACGCAGGGAAAGGATCCCTCCTCTCGAGCTAGGAGGCGGAAACGGGGCTCCTCTGGATATTGGCGGAACTCTCGTGCTTCCTCTCGAGTGGAGACGGGATGTCGGGGAATTTCTTGAGTTGCAGCAAGGTGTGTGAAGGACCCTTTGGAAGTTCCAGAGGGATAGGTGTGATAGCCTCGAGACGCCTCAGCGGAAATGGGCCTCATCTCGCCTGGAGGGGAGAACCTCCTGGATTTTCTCGAGTTGCGGCAGGAGCTCTCGAGTTACGACGGGACCTCAGGGACCCGCTCTGGTGGCCTCAGGAAAGGCCAGTCCCCAGGAGAGTTGCTTGGGGGGCTCTCGGGATTCCTCTGCCGTCAATGTCGGTACCTAAGACCTTGTGTGGAGTCGGTGCCGGAACCTGAGTTTTCCTCTCCAGTGCTGACATGGACCTTGGGTACTTCTGGGGTCTCCCCAGGGAGTCATTCCTCGTCTCGATGGGGACATGCACGTGTGCTTTCCTGCCGAGCTGTTGCAGCAGTGTCACGCTTCCCTTCGCGTGGATCAAGGGATCTGTGGCTTTCCCTATTGCTTTCCCACTAGGCCTTCCCACGAGGCTTTCCCACAGGGCTGTCCCACGTGCCACCATGGTGTGAGTTGATCCTCGGCTTGAAAGTGGAGGCAGTGCAGGGAAAACAGGTTTCCCTGGAATGGACTGAGACATCTGGGGGACTCTGGGAATGGTGGCTCGACCCTGGAGTTCCTCTCGCCTTTCCTGTGGATAGTGCCTGCACTTGAGATGCGACGGGAACGCCAGGATTTCTTTCCCGACCACGCAGGGAAAGGATCCTCCTCTCGAGCTAGGAGGCGGAAATGGGGCTCTTCTGGATGTGGGCGGACTTTCGTGCTTCCTCTCGAGTGGAGACGGGTATGTCGGGGAACTTCTTGAGTTGCAGCAAGGGTGTGAAGGACCCTTTGGAAGTTCCAGAGGTTAGGTGTGATTATCCTCCAGACGCCTCAGCGGAAATGGGCCTCATCTCGCCTGGAGGGGAGAACCTCCTGGATTTTCTCGAGTTGCGTCAGGTGCTCTCGACTTACGACGGGGACCTCAGGGACCCGCTCTGGTGGCCCAAGAATGGCCAATCCCCATGCGAGTTGCTCTGGGGCCTCTCGGGATCCTCTCCCGTCGATGCCGGGGCCTAAGACCTTGTGTGGAGTCGGTGCCAGAACCTGAGGATTCCTCTCCAGTGCTGACATGGATCTTGGGGTACTTCTGGAGTCTCGCCAGGGGAGTCAGACCTCGTTTCGAGTGGGGGCATGCACGTGCGCTTTCCTGCCGAGCTGTAGCAGCAGTGTCACGCTTCCCTTCGCGTGGATCAAGGGATCTGTGGCTTTCCCTAGAGCTTTCCCACTAGGCCTTCCCACGAGGCTTTCCCACAGGGCTGTCCCACGTGCCACCGTGGTGTGAGTCGATCCTCCGCTAGAAAGTCGAGGCACTGCAGGGAAAACAGGTTTCCCTGGAATGGACTGAGACATCTGGGGGACTCTGGGAATGGTGGCACGACCCTGGAGTTCCTCGCGCCTGTCCTGTGGAGAATGCTTCCTCATGAGATGCGCCGGGATCGCCGGGAATTCTTTCCCAACCACGCAGGGAAAGGATCCCTCCTCACGAGCTAGGAGGCGCAAACGGGGCTCCTCTGCATGTGGGCGGGACTCTCGTGCTTCCTCTCGAGTGGAGACGGGTACGTCGGGAACTACTTGAGTTGCAGCAAGGTTGTGAAGGACCCTTAGGAAGTTCAAGAGGTAAGGTGTGATTAGCCTCGAGACTCTCAGCTGAAATGGGCCTCATCTCGCCTGGAGGGGAGAACCTCCTGGATTTTCTCGAATTGCGGCAGGTGCTCTCGACTTACGACGGGGACCTCAGGGACACGCTCTGGTGGCCTCAGGAAAGGCCAGTCCCCATGCGAGTTGCTCGGGGGCCTCTCGGGATTCTCTCCTTCGATGCCGGGGCCTAAGATCTTGTGTGGAGTCGGTGCCGGAACCTGAGGATTCCTCTCCAGTGCTCACATGGATCTTGGGGTACTTCTGGAGTCTCCCCAGGGAAGTTAGTCATCGTCTCGTGTGGGCATGCACCTGCGCTTTCCTCCCTAGCTGTAGCAGCAGTGTCATGCTCCCGTCGCGTGGATCAAGGGATCGGTGGCTTTCCCTCGAGGCTTTCCCACGAGACTTTCCCACAGGGCTGTCCCACGTGCCACCGTGGTGTGAGTCTATCCTCGGCTTGAAAGTCGAGGCAGTGCAGGGAAAACAGGTTTCCCTGGAATGGACTGAGACATCTGGGGGACTCTGGGAATCGTGGCACCACCCTGGAGTTCCTCTCGCCTTTCCTGTAGAGAGCGCCTCCTCTTGAGATGCGAGGGGAACGCCCGGAATTTTTTCCCGAACACGCAGTGAAAGGTTCCCTCCTCAAGAGCTAGGGCGGAAACGGGGCTCCTCTGGATGTGATCGGGACTCTCGTGCTTCCTCTCAAGTGGAGACGGGTATGTCGGGGAACTTATTGAGTTGCAGCAAGGGTGTGAATGACCCTTTGGAAGTTCCAGAAGTTAGCTGTGATTAGCCTCGAGACACCTCAGCGGAAATGGGCCTCATCTCGCCTTGAGGGGAAAACCTCCTGGATTTTCTCCAGTTGCGGCAGGTGCTCTGGACTTACGAAGGGGACTTTAGGGACCCGATCTGGTTTCCTCAGGAAAGGCCAGTCCCCATGCGAGTTGCTCGGGGGGCCTCTCGGGATTCCTCTTCCGTCGATGCTGGGGCCTAAGTCCTTGTGTGGAGTCCGTGCCGGAACCTGAGGATTCCTCTCCAGTGCTGACATGAATCTCGGGGTACTTCTGGAGTCTCCCAGGGGAGTCAGTCCTTGTCTCGAGTGGGGCCAGCACATGAGCTTTCCTCCCGAATGTAGCAGCAGTGTCGAGCTTTCCTTCGCGTGGATCAAGGGATCTGTGGCTTTCCCTCGAGGCTTTCCCTTGAGGCTTTCGCACAGGGCTGTCCCACAGCCACCGTGGCGTGAGTCGATCCTCGGCTTGAAAGTTGAGGCAGTGCAGGGAAATCAGTTTTCCCTGGAATGAAATGAGACATCTGGGGGAGTCTGGGAATGGTGGCACGACCCTGGAGTTCGTCTCGCCTTTCCTGTGGAGAGCGCCTCCTCTTGAGATGCGACAGAACGCCGGTAATTCTTTCCCGTACACCCAGCGATTGGATCCCTCCTCTCGAGCTAGGAGACGGAAATGGGGCTTCTCTGGATGTGGGCGGGACTTTCGTGCTTCCTCTCGAGTGGAGACGGGTATGTCGGGGAACTTCTTGAGTTGCAGCAAGGGTGTGAAGGACCCTTTGGAAGTTCCAGAGGCTAGGTGTCATTAGCCTCGAGATGCCTCAGCGGAAATGGGCCTCATCTCGCCTGGAGGGGAGAACCTCCTGGATTTTCTCGAGTTTCGGCAGGTGCTCTCGCCTTACGACGGGGACCTCAGGGACCCGCTCTGGTGGCCTCAGGAAAGGCCAGTCCCCATGCGAGTTGCTCGGGCCCTCGGGATTCCTCTCCCGTCGATGCCGGCCTAAGACCTTGTGTGGAGTCGGTGCCGGGACCTGAGGCATCCTCTCCAGTGCTGACATGGATCCTGGAATACTCTGGAGTCTCCCCAGGGAAGTCAGTCCTCGTCTCGTTTGGGGGCATTCACGTGCGCTTTCCTCCCGAGCTGTAGCACAGTGTTACGCTTCCCTTCGCGCGTGGATCAAGGGATCTGTGGCTTTCCCTTGAGGCTTTCCCACGAGGCTTTCCACGATGCTTTCCCACAGGGCTGTCCCACGTGCCACCGTGGTGTGAGTCTATCCTCGGCTTGAAAGTCGAGGCAGTGCAGGGAAAAGAGATTTCCCTGGAATGGACTGAGACATCTGGGGGTCTCTGGGAATGGTGTCACGACCCTGGAGTCCCTCTCGCCTTGCCTGTGGAGAGCGCTTCAACTTGAGATGCGACGGGAACGCCGGGAATTCTTTCCCGACCACGCAGTGAAAGGACCCCTCCTCTCGAGCTATGAGGCGGAAACGGAGATCCTCTGGATGTGGGCGGGATTCTCTTGCTTCATCTCGAGTGGAGACGGGTATGTCGGGGAACTTCTTGAGTTGCAGCAAGGGTGTGAAGGACCCTTTGGAAGTTCCAGAGGTTAGCTGTGATTAGCCTCAAGACGCCTCAGCGGAAATGGGGTGTCATCTCGCATGGAGAGGAGAACCTCCTGGATTTTCTCGGGTTGTGGCTCGTGCTCTCGACTTACGACGGGGACCTCAGGGACTCTCTCTGGTGGTCTCAGGAAAGGCCAGTCCCCATGTGAGTTGCTCGGTGGCCTCTCGGATTCCTGTCCCGTCGATGCCGGGGCCTAAGACCTTGTGTGGAGTCGGTGCCGGAACCTGAGGATTCCTCGCCAGTGCTGACATGGATATTGGGGTACTTCTGGAGTCTCCCAAGGGAGTCAGTCCTCGTCTCGAGTGAGGGCATGCACGTGCGCTTACCTCCCGAGCTGTAGCAGCAGTGTCATGCTTCCCTTCATGTGTATCAAGGGATCAGGCTTTCCTCGAGGCTTTCCCACGAGGCTTTCCCACGAGGCTTTTCCCACAGGGCTTTCCCACATGCCACCTTGGTGCGAGTAGATCACCGGCTTGAAAGTCGAGGCTGTGCATGGAAAACAGGTTTCCCTGGAATGGACTGAGACATCTTTGGGACTCTGGAAATGGTGGCACGACCGTGGAGTTCCTCTGGCCTTTCCTGTGGAGAGCGCCTCCTCTGGAGATGCGACGGGAACGCCGGAAACTCTTTCCCGACCACACAGGGAAAGGATCCCACCTCTCGAGCTAGGAGGCGGGAATCCGGGCTACTCTGGATGTGGGCGGGACTTTCGTGCTTCCTCTCGAGTGGGAGACGGGTATCTCGGGGAACGTGTTGAGTTGCATCAAGGGTGTGAAGGACCCTTTGGAAGTTCCAGAGTTTACGTGTGATTAGCCTTGGGACGCCTCATCGGAAATGGGCCTCATCACGCCTGGAGGGGAGAACCTCCTGGATTTTCTCGAATTGCGGCAGGTGCTCTCGAATTACGACGAGGACCTCAGGGTCCCGCTCTGGTGGCCTCAGGAAAGGCCTGTCCCCATAAGAGTTGCTCGGGGCCTGTCGGGATTTCTCTACTGTCGATGATGGGGCCTAAGACTTTGTGTGGAGTCGGTCCCGGAACCCGAGGATTCCTCTCCTGTGCTGACATGGATTTTGGGGTACTTCTGGAGTCTCCCCAGGGGAGTCAGTCCTCGTCTCGAGTGGGGCATGTACTTTCGCTTTCCTCCTGAGGTGTGGCAGCAGTGTCACGCTTCCCTTCGCGTGGATCAAGGGATCTGTGGCTTTCCCTCGAGGCTTTCCCAGCAGTCTTTCCACGAGGCTTTCCCACAGGGCTGTCCACGTGTCATCGTAGTGTGAGTCGATCCTCCGCTTGAAAGTCGAGGCAGTGCCAGGAAAACAGCTTTCCCTGAAATGTACTGAGACATCTGGGGACTCTGGGAATGGTGGCACGACCCTGGAGTTCCTCTCGCCTTTCCTGTGGAGAGCGCATCCTCTTGAGATGAGACGGGAACGCCGGGAATTCTTTCCCGACCTCGCAGGGAAAGGATCCCTCCTCTCGAGCTAGGAGGTGGAAACGGGGCTCCTCTGGATGTGGGGCGGGACTCTCGTGCTTCCTCTCGAGTGGAGACGGGTATGTCGGGGAACTTCTTGAGTTGCAGCAATGGTGGGAAGGACCTTTTGGAAGTTCCAGATGTTAGATGTGATTAGCCTCGAGACGCCTCAGCGGAAATGGGCCTCATCTCGCCTGAGGTGTGAACCTCCTGAATTTTGTCAAGTTGCGGCAGGTGCTCTCGACTTTCGAGAAGGACCTCAGGGACCTGCTCAGGTGGCCTTAGGAAAGACCAGTCCCCATGCGAGTTGCATGGGGGCCTCTCGGGTTCCTCTACCGTCGATGCCGGGGCCTAAGACCTTATGTGCAGTCCGGGCCGGAAGCTGATGATTCCTCTCTAGTGCTGACATGGATCTTGGGTTGCTTCTGGAGTCTCCCCAGGGGAGTCAGTCCTCGGCTCGAGTGGGGGCATGCAAGTGTGCTTTCCTCCCGAGCTGTAGCAGCAGTGGCACGCTTCCCATCGCGTGGATCAAGGGATCTGTGGCTTTCCATGAGGCTTTCCCACGAGGCTTTCAAAGGAGGCTTTCCCACAGGGCTGTCCCAAGTGCCACCATGGTGTGAGTCGATCCTCGGCTTGAAGTCGAGGCAGTGCAGGGAAAACAGGTTTCCCTGGAATGGACTGAGACATCTGGGTGACTCAGGGCAAGGATCACGCCTCTCCAGCTATAAGGCGGAAACGGGGCTCCTCTGGATGTGGGCAGGACGCTCGTGCTTCTCTCGATTGGAGACGGGGTATGTAGGGAAGTTCTTGAGTTGCAGCAATGGTGTGAAGGACCCT
>NW_017200756.1:0-6905 GCF_001704415.2 Capra hircus
CACGTGCATGCCACACTCTACGAGACGAGGACTGACTTCCATGGGGAGACTCTAGAAGTACCCCCAAGAACATGTCAGCACTGGAGAGGAATCCTCAGGATCCGGCCTCGACTCCACACAAGGTCTTAGGCCCCGGCATCGACCCAAGAGGAATCCCGAGAGTCCCCCTGGCAACTTGCATGGGGACTGGCCTTTCCTGAGGCCACGAGACAGGTTCCTGAGGTCGCCCGTCGTAATTCGAGAGCACACTGCCGTAACTCGAGAAAATCCAGGAGGTTCTCCCTACAGGCAAAATGAGGCCTATTTCCACTGACAATCTAGAGCTAAGCACACCTAACCTCTGAACTTCCAATGGTTTCCTTCACACACTTGCTGCAACTCAAGAGCTTTCCCGACATACCCGTCTACACTCAAAGGAAGCACGAGGGTCCCGCCCACATCCAGAGAAGCCCCGATCCCCTCGAGGCTCCAAAGGAGAGATCTTTTAACTGCTTGCATTTCCCGAGTCAAAGACTTGTGTTGAGTTGGGACCGGAAAACTGCGGATTCCTCTCCAGTGCTGATGTGGATTTTTGGGTACTTCTGGACTCTCCCAGGGGAGTCAGTCCTCGTCTCGAGTGGGGAAATGCACGTGGCTTTCCTCCCTAACGGTGGCAGCAGTGTCATGCTACCCGACGGGTGGATCAAGGGATGTGTGGCTTTCCCTGTAGGATTTCACATGAGGCTTTCCCACGAGGCTAACACACAGGGCTGTCCCACGTGCCACCGTGGTGTGAGTCGATCCTCAACGTGACAGTCAAGGCAGTGCAGGTAAAAGAGTTTCCTTTGGAATGGACTCAGTCCTCTGGGGGACTCTTGGAATGGTGGCACGACCCTGGAGTTCCTCTCGCCTTTCCTGTGGAGAGCGCTTCCTCTTGGATGCGACGGGAATGCCAGGAATTCTTTCCCGACCACGCAGGGAAAGGATCCCTCATCTCGAGCTACAAGGTGGAAAAGGGCCTTCTCTGGATGTGCAAGGGACGCTCGCGCTTCCTCTCGAGTGGACAAGGGTATGTCGGGGAACTTCTTGAGTTGCAGCAAGGGTGTGAAGGACCCTATGGAAGTTCCAAAGGTTAGATGTGATTAGCCTCGAGTCGCCTCAGCGGAAATGGGCCTCATCTAGCCTGGAGGGGAGAATCTCCAGGATTTTCTCGAGTTGCGGTAGGTGCTCTCGATTTACGACGGGGACCACAGGGACCCTATCTGGTGGCCTCAGGAAAGGGCACTCTCCGTGCGAGTTGCTTATTGGCCTCTCAGGATTCCTCTCCCTTCAATGCTGGGGCCTAAGACCTTTTGTGAAGTCGGGGCCGTAAACTGAGAATTATTCTCCAGTGCTGACATGGATCTTGGGGTACTTCTGGAGTCTCCCCAGGGGAGTCAGTCCTCGTCTCGAGTGGGGGCATGCACGTGCGCTTTCCTCCCGAGCTGTGGAAGCAGTGTAACGCTTCCCATCGCGTGGATCAAGGGATCTGTGGCTTTCCCTCGAGGCTTTCCCTCAAGGCTTTCCACGAGGCTTTCCTACGAGGCTTTACCACAGGGCTGTCCCACGTGCCACTGTGGTTTGAGTCGATCTTCGGCGTGAAAGTCGAGGCAGTTTGGGGAAAACAGGTTCCTCTGAAATGGACTGAGACATCTGGGGGACTCTTGGAATGGTGGCCTGACCTGGAGTACCTATCCCCTTTCCTGTGGAGAGGGCCTCCTCTTGAGATGCGACGGGAACCTCGGGAATTCTTTTTCGACCAAGTAGGGAAAGGATCCCTCATCTCGAGCAAAGAGGCGGAAACGGGGCTCCTTTGGATGTGGGCGGGTGCCGGGAGCCAGTGTGAGGAATCCGCCCATGACAAGGTCATGAGGAAGGAAGCTGACATACGCAAGGCGTGCTCAGACTTCAGGGACCCCTCTGGAAATTCCTAAGCATGTACCCCAGCAAAAATCTGCCGGCTTTTGTGCTCTGCTTTTCCACTCTTCTGACATTTTCTGGAAAAAGTCAATTCAGGGCTTTAGTCTTCTGCATTTGAAAGAGTGTTTCAATCCAAAAACCCTCTGATGGCTTTCTAGCCTGCCTGCAGGACTCGTACAGCTGCGCATGTGATTGTTTGAGGCCTCCTGACCGCAGGAGGCACAGGAAGCTTAAAACATCCTAGGAATGTAGGAGCTTCCGAGGAGTCAAAATCTTTAGAATAGGACTGATTAAAGGTTTCATTTTTTGGGTCAATGCTTGCTGCCAAATTTTCATATCCTTTATTTTTAGATATAGTTGGTATATAGAAAAACAAGTAGTAGACCTGGTATTAGCAACATTAGATCTTCGAGTTAAGTACCTTCTTTGTTATATCCCACTGCACCTTTGTTCTATAGAGATGTAACTTTAATGCTTTAAGGAGATGCAAATTAAAGAAAAATCACTTCAGGGGAAACAAAATCAACATTCATTAAGGAAGAGAGATAAAAAGTGTTAACAAGCTTCTTGGCCAGAAGATAATGTAAATCACCTGAGACCTTTTGTATACAAAATGATGTATAGAAAGAGTCTGGGCTGCGAACGCTACATAATTCTGTGTTACCCATTGATCTCCGTGTTTTATGCAAAAGTATAAAAGGCCTTCTGAACAATAAAGGACGGGGGCCAGGGGCCGGGGACCAGTTTCTCCGACCAGTTTCTCGAACTAGTCTCTCGCCTGGTTTCTTGGACTCTGGCTCCCCCATGTCTCTCTCTCTCTCTTCTCTCCCTTCCCTCTCTCTGCTTTTACTTTAACTTCAGGCTGAATCTCCATCTGGGGCGGAGGCTCGCCAGGTCTACTTACTTGCCCGGCTGTTAAGACCCGCGCGAAAGGGAGCTTAAGGCGAGGCACCCTTAGATATTCAAGCGGGCGCCGGTGGCCCAGCGTAGATGGTGCAAATTCCTTGTCTGGAATTTTATTGGCCTTCCG
Source organism: Capra hircus (assembly GCF_001704415.2). Classification (NCBI taxonomy): domain Eukaryota; kingdom Metazoa; phylum Chordata; class Mammalia; order Artiodactyla; family Bovidae; genus Capra; species Capra hircus. Next base: position 2,969 of record NW_017200756.1, read on the forward strand.
CGTAAACCAGCTATTCAGCCCTCTTCCTCCACTTAATCTTCTTACTACACTATAGTTTTCCTAATCTAATCTTACATTAATAAATAAACAAGTCTTTCCACGCAAACGCCGTCCACCCTTCGAATTCCCTGGATCCACCGGGCTGGACCCCGCAAGTGGCGCCCGGAACAGGCTATTCGAAGGTAGGTTCCTCGGAGCAAAAGCTCCCCCGCGGCACTCTCTGTTGCTCCCCCGGAGCACTCTCTGTTGCTCCCCCGGAGTGACTTAATCACTCCCACCGGAGTACTTTCGGGTACTCCCCCAATGTTGAGTGTTCGGAGACGGCTAGGACCCACTCAGGGTGCCGCGGACCCCCTGTAGGATAGACAGGGTGAGGAGGAGTGGGAAGTGTTCAAGGGTTTAAGAGAAACCTGGTGCTCTAGAGGTTGAAAAGAAACCTGCTATCTTAGGGTTTAAAACAAAACCCCCTTGGCTAAGGTAAAACCTTTTTGTCAAGGCAGACTTTTCTATAACTCTTAATTTTCTGACATGGGTAACAATGACTCAAAACAATGACACCTCTTTATACAAGTAATTTTGTAACTGTTAAACAAAAAAAGACAAATTAAAGATTAAAAGACTACTGTTACGAGAGCAATGTCCTTGGTTTCCAAAAAAAGGGATTTAGATACTTGGGTGAAGCTAACAAAACAGCTAAAAACTTACTATACTTTGCATGGGCCTGTAAATGCTTTTGCTCTGTAAAATATGATTACAAATGTTCTGGACCCCTGTCATGAGGCTGTTAGATAGCCTATGGGAGAGGCTATAGCGGTAAATGGTAGTGGGTCTCCACCTTCTATGCAGATCGTATTTTCTGCCATTGGCAAACAAAAGGAGAGAGACTACTCTTCCTCCCGAGGAAGGAGGGTGCTTACAGGACGCAGCGGCCGAGCGCCCTGGAGAGCCCCCTCCCCCTCTACACAAACCAAACCTTTAAAAAAGTTATCTTATTTAAGGCGACCACTGCAACCTCTGCTTGCGCCTCCCCAGGGCTTAAGAACTCCCCACTTTATATCCAAAGCCTCCCAGAACATTGCTTAAGTTTGAAAACGATAGTGACAATATTTTTGAGCAAAAGAGCTTTTAAAACAGCTTGCTCCTTGCATAAAATCCCCTCAGGAGGGGCCTCATCCAAAAAAAAAAAAAAAGGAAGAAAAACAAACAAAAAAAAAATATTCGTAATAAAAAGGACTTTACAAATGCAAGGTGTTTCTCTTGAGGCCAAATAGAACATTTTTTGCCAAAATGTCCTGCTAAACAGAGATAACAAGCCGTACCAAACAACCCCAGGTAGCTCAGGCCTGGACCTCAGTTCCACCACCTTAATAATAATAACTCCTGACTCAGATTCCAGTGGCTAGTCCCCTGCCTGAGGACATTGTAAGACTTGTGCTGGGGCATAGCTTGCTTTCTTTTCAAGAAATTTCGGTAGTGTCTTGTGTAGTAAATTCTGATTATACTGAAAAAATTGAAGTTTTTGATCTCGCCACCTGCTAAAAACTGTGCAATTAATAATAAAAAAAAAAATAGCACAGCTTTTGCTTTTACCTTATTACCAAACAGAAAAACCAGACAAAAAAAGCCCCAGAGGATCTAGATCTAGCTTTTTGGGTGCAAAAAATTGCAGCTTCTAGGCCTTTAAAAGATTTTTTAATTCAAAGATATAAAATGTCATGGCTGTTAGACAATAGACAAGATGTTTCTTACATTGCTGAGAGACTAGCGCAGCTCCTGGCCAACATATATTACTGAAAAGGAGTTGGTGGGATTAGAAAAGGTGGTATGCAGGATAAAAATGCTATAGAGTAAGAGGTGAGAGAGTTTAAAACCTTGGTGAATAGTGAGCTCCCCGTTGCTGGAAGTATTCAAGCAAAGATTAAATGGTTACTTGTCATCTAAAAGGCTATAGACAGATTTGGGTTATAAAAAGATCATTAAAAAAGCTTATAAAGATATTGTGTAACACCTCTTTTCTTCTTATATTTAGGTCTGCCAAAAGTTTTAAAATGATAATGTCCTTTTAAAGCTGCTGAGAGATTGTTTACTAACTTTAAATGATTTCCAAAAATTATTAGGTGATATTAATTGGATATGCCCACATTTAAAACTGACTTCTGTAGATTTAAAGCCTTTTGTTTGATTGCTAAAAAAAAAAAAAACAATCCTAATCCCAGTTCTAAAAAAAAGGTTGACTAGTGAGACAGAGTTGGCTTTTGTTAAAGTGAATGAGGCTTTAAATGATCAGTAATTAAGATTAATATTGCCAAAAAGAGGAGATTAAATTATTCTTGCCACAAAAATGTATACCTACAGGATGCTTGTGACAAGAAGGCCCATTGGTTCCATCTACCAATGACCCCAAAAAAATAGTTTTATCTTATCCCAACTTGGTGGAACAATGGCCTCTGCCTAAGGAAAAATTACTGACATATTAATTAAAAGATTAATTCAAGTATACTGATTTATTACATTGTTTAGTAAAGAGCCATCAAAATTGTAATTCCATATAACAGAGAACAACTTGATGCTTTTCAAATGTTTGATGATTGGCAGATTGCTATAGGAAATTCTTGTGATCAGATCTTGCATCATTTACCCTCACATGCTTTGTTAATTCAAAAATTAAAAAAGGAGAAATTAAGTATAGTTTTCCCCATCAGATTTTACAACATGTTCTCTTGTAATAAGTTGAATGCTGATTCATTTGGAACAGTAAAATAAAAAGCCATTGGTAAAGCAAAAAGATCTCCTCCAGATAACAAAAGATACGACCCAGAATTTACTGGCGGTCGAGGAAGTGTTTATATTTTTTCCACAGGGTGCAGATTCGTCAATTTGGATCCCGGACAGACTGATTCGCCACACAAAAGAAAAAGGGAACTTCTCTGCCTCCACCGCCGCGGGAAACAGCCGCGCACCAAAAGCTGCGGGCGGGGCCAGCCTTACTGACTGACGGGACCAGTGCTCCGCCAGCGTCCATCTGAGAAACTATGGGATAGAGACTTGATGAGAAAAAGAGATGTATGGGAACTGTATACTATTTGCTCATATTTTCGTGTAGCTTGGCCGCCGCACGCGATGGCAGAAGAGGCAAAAAAAAAAAAAAAAAAACATCAAGATCCCGGCGGGACTAACAGCTGCTGCAGCGCAAACTCCAACCGAAAAATGACTCTATTTACTCTATTTTGGCTTGTCTATCCTCTCCTTATGTTCTTCTTTTTCACCAATGATTCAGAAAACTTAACGTACCTAATGTACGACTTGTGAACCATGGATGTTTTCATCTTGTTTAACTCCTCAAAGTAATGTCTGCTCTTTTGTGGTTTTAAAGATGTCCTGTAACTGTAACAACTTATTGATATGATAATTATGTTCTTCCTGTGTTACAACAACTGTATGGCAGCAATCATTGACTCAACAAGTGTAAATGCCCAATATGTTAAAAAAATCAAGTTTTCTGTGTTTTGGAACAGCTCAGATATTAGTTTAGACTTAGGGAAACTGCATTACAGATTCAGACCTTGGAACACTCCGATTAGATTTTACCACCGCAGGAGAAGCCAATGACTTTTCCCACACTTTCTCTAACTTCATTTCTGAAGACTGTTCTGTCTACTGTTTATAATCTTGCTCCTCATAATCATACTTCCCCTGTATTGTCTAGATTCTTCGGCAGAGCATTCGGAATCTCGAGACCGAACTGCACCTGATTTTAAACATAAAATAATTAATTATTTAAAATTAAAAAGGGTGAGATGCCGGGAGCCAGTGTGAGGAATCCGCCCATGACAGGTCATGAGGAAGGAAGCTGACATACGCAAGGCGTGCTCAGACTTCAGGGACCCCTCTGGAAATTCCTAAGCATGTACCCCAACAAAAATCTGCCGGCTTTTTG
>NW_017200757.1:0-6905 GCF_001704415.2 Capra hircus
CGCCTTTCCTGTGGAGTGCCTCCTCTTGAGATCGATGGGAACTCCGGGAATTCTTTCCCGACCACCAGGGAAAGGACGCAGGGAGCTAGGAGGCGGAAACGGGCTCCTCTGGATGTGGCGGGACTCTCGTGCTTCCTCTCGAGGGAGATGGGTATGTCGGGGAACTTCTTGAGTTGCAGCAAGGGTGTGAAGGACCCTTTGGAAGTTCCAGAGGTTAGGTGTGATTAGCCTCGAGACGCCTCAGCGGAAATGGGCCTCATCTCGCCTGGAGGGGCGAACCTCCTGGATTTTCTCGAGTTGCGGCAGGTGCTCTCGACTTACACGGGGACCTCAGGGACCCGCTCTGGTGGCCTCAGGAAAGGCCAGTCCCCATGCGAGTTGCTCGGCGGCCTCTCGGGTTTCCTCTCCCGTCAATGCTAGGGGCTTAATACCTAGTGTGGAATCAGTGCCGGAAGCTGAGGATTCCTCTCCAGTGCTGACATGGATCTTGGGGTACTTCTGGAGTCTCCCCAGGGGAGTCAGTCCTCGTCTCGAGTGGGGGCATGCACGTGCGCTTTCCTCCCGAGCTGTAGCAGGAGTGTCGCGCTTCCCTTCGCAAGGATCAAGGGATCTGTGGCATTTCGTGGCTTTCCACGAGGCTTTCCCACGAGGCTTTCCACAGGGCTGTCCCACGTGCCACCGTGGTGTGAGTCGATCCTCGGCTTGAAAGTCGATGCAGTGCAGGGAAAGCAGGTTTCCCTGGAGTGGACTGAGACAGCTGGGGGACTCTGGGAATTGTGGAAGGACCCTGGAGTTCCTCTCGCCTTTCCTGTGGAGTGCGCCTTCTCTTGAGATGCAACGGGAACGCGGGGAATGGTTTCCCCACCACACAGGGAAAGGACCCCTCCTCTCGAGCTAGGAGGCGGAAACGGGGCTCCTCTGGATGTGGGCGGAACTCTCGTGCTTCTTCTCGGGTGAAGACGGATATATCGGGGAACTTCTTGAGTTGCAGCAAAGGTGAGAATAACCCTTTGGAAGTTCCAGAGGTTAGGTGTGATTAGCCTCGAGACGCCTGAGCGGAAATGGGCCTCATCTCGCCTGGAGGGGAGAACCTCCAGGATTTTCCCGAGTTGCGGCAGGTGCTCTCGACTTATGACGGGGACCTTAGGGACCCGCTCTCGTGGACTCAGGACAGGCCAGTCCCCATGCGAATTACTTGGGGCCTCTCGGGATTCCTCTCCCGTCGATGCTGGGCCTAAGATCTTGTGTGGAGTCGGTGCGGACCTGAGGATTCCTCTCCAGTGCCGACATGGATCTTGGGTTACTTCTGGAGTCTCCCCAGGGGAGTCAGTCCTCGTCTCGAGTGTGGGCATGCACGTGTGCATTCCTCCCGAGCTGTAGCAGCAGTGTCACGCTTCCCTTGGCGTGGATCAAGGGATCAGGGGCTTTCCCTCGAGGCTTTCCCACGAGGCTTTCCCAAGAGGCTTTCCCACAGGGCTGTCCCACGTGCCACCATAGTGTGAGTCGATCCTCGGCTTGAAAGTCGAGGCAGTGCAGGGAAAACAGGTTTCCCTGGAATGGACTGAGACATCTGGGGGACTCGGGGAATGGTGGCACGACCCTGGAGTTCCTCTCGCCTTTCCTGTGGAGAGCGCCTCCTCTTGAGATGCACGAGAACGCGGGGAATTCTTTCCCCACCACGCAGGGAAAGGATCCCTCCTCTCGAGCTAGGAGACGGAAACAGGGCTCCTCTGGATGTGGGCGGGACTCTCGTGCTTCCTCTCGAGTGGAGACGGGTATGTCGGGGAACTTCTTGATTTGCAGCAAGGGTGTGAAGGACCCTTTGGAAGATCCAGAGGTTAGATGTGATTAGCCTCGAGACGCCTCAGTGGAAATGGGCCTCATCTCACCTGGAGCTGAGAACCTCCTGGATTTTCTCGACTTGCGGCAAGTGCTCTCGACTTACGACGGGGACCTCAGGGACCCGCTCTGGTGGCCTCAGGAAAGGCCAGGCCCATGCGGGTTGCTCGGGGCCTCTCAGGATTCCTCTCCCGTCGATGCGGGCCTAAGATCTAGTGTGGAGTGGGTGCCGGAACTTGAGGATTCCTCTCCAGTTCTGACATGGATCCTTGGGTACTTCTGGAGTCTTTCCCAGGGGAGTCAGTCCTCGTCTCTGGTGGGGGCCTTCAGGTGCGCTTTCCTCTCGAGCTGTAGCAGCAGTGTCACGCTTCCCTTCACGTGAATCAAGGATCTTTGGCTTTCCCTCGAGGCTTTCCCACGAGGCTTTCCCACGAGGCTTTCCCACAGGGCTGTCCCACGTGCCACCGTGGTGTGAGTCGATCCTCGTCTTGAAAGTCAAGGGAGTGTAGGGAAAACAGGTTTCCCTGGGATGGACTGAGACATGTGGGGGACTCTGGGAATGTTGGCACGACCCTGGAGTTCCTCTCGCCTTTCCTGTGGAGAGGACCTCCTCTTGAGATGCGACAGGAACGTGGGGAATTCTTTCCCGACCACGCAGGGAAAGGATCCCTCCTCCCAAACTAGGAGGCAGAAACGGGCCTCCTCTGCATATGGGTGGGACTCTCGTGCTTCCTCTCGAGTGGAGACGAATATGTCGGGGAACTTCTTGAGTTGCAGCAAGGGTATGAAGGACCCTTTGGAAATTCCAGAGGTTAGGTGTGATTAGCCTCGAGACGCCTCAGCGGAAACGGGCCTCATGTCGCCTGGAGGCAGAACCTCCTGGATTTTCTCGAGTTGCGGCAGGTGCTCTTGACTTTCGACGGGGACCTCAGGGACACTCTCTGGTGGCCTCAGGAAAGGTAAGGCCCATGCGGGTTGCTCGGGGGCATCTCGGTATTCCGCTCCCGTCGATGCCGGGGCCTAAGATCTTGTGTAGAGTTGGTGCCGGAACCTGAGGTTTCCTCTCCAGGGCTGACATGGATCTTGGGGTACGTCTGGAGTCTCCCCAGGGGAAGTCAGTCCTCGTCTCGAGTGGGGGCATGCACATGCTCTTTCTCCCGAGCTGTAGCAGCAGTGTCGCGCTTCCCTTCCGCGTGGATTAAGGGATCTGTGGCTTTCCCTCGAGGCTTACCCACGAGGCTTTCCTACGAGGCTTTCCCACAGGGCTGTCCCACGTGCCACCGTGGTGTGAGTCGATCCTCGGCTTGAAAGTCGAGCAGTGCAGGGAAAACAGGATTCCCTGGAATGGACTGAGACCTCTGGGGGTCTGTGTGAATGATGGCACGACCTTGGGAGTTCCTTAGTCTTTTCTGTGGAGAGCGCCTCCTCTTGAGATGCGACGGGAATGCCGGGAATTCTTGACCGGACCAGGCAGGGAAAGGATCACTCCTCTCGAGCTAGGAGGCGGAATCGGGTCTCCTCTGGATGTGGGCGGGACTCTCGTGCTTCCTCTCGAGTGTAGACAGGTATGTGGGGGAACTTCTTGAGTTGCAGCAAGGGTGTGAAGGACCCTTTGGAAATTCCAGAGGTTAGGTGTGATTAGCCTCGAGACGCATCAGCGGAAATGGGCCTCATCTCGCCTGGAGGGGAGAACCTCCTGGACTTTCTCCAGTTGCGGCATGTGCTCTCGGACTTACGAAGGGGACCTCAGGGAGCCGCTCTGGTGGCCTCAGGAAAGGCCAGTCCCCATGCGAGTTGCTCGGGGGCCTCTCGGGATTCCTCTCCCGTCGATGCCGGGGCCTAAGATCTTGTGTGGAGTCGGTGCCGGAACCTGAGGATTCCTCTCCAGTGCTGACATGGATCTTGGGGTTCTTCTGGAGTCTCCCCAGGGGAGTCAGTCCTCGTCTCGACTGGGGCATGCATGTGCGCTTTCCTCCCGAGCTGTAGCAGCAGTGTCTCGCTTCCCTTCTCGTGGATCAAAGGGATCTGTGGCTTTCCCTCTAGGCTTTCCCACGAGGCTTTCCCACGAGGCTTTCCCACAGGGCTGTCCCACGTGCCACCGTGGTGTGAGTCGATCCTTGGCTTGAAAGTCGAGGCAGTGCAGGGAAAACAGGTTTCCCTGCAATGGACTGAGACATCTGGGGGACTCTGGGAATGGTTGCACGACCCTGGGGTTCCTCTCGCCTTTACTGTGGAGAGCGCCTCCTTTTGAGATGCGACGGAAACGCCGGGAATTCTTTCCCGACCACGCAGGGGAAAGGATCCCTCTTCTCGAGCTAGGAGGCGGAAACGGGACTCCTCTGGATGTCGGCGGGACTCTCGAGCTTCCTCTCGAGTGGAGACGGGTATGTCGGGGAACTTCTTGAGTTGCATCAAGGGTGTGAAGAACCCTTTGGAAGTTCCAGAGTTTAGGTGTGATTAGCCTGGTGATGACTCAGCTGAAATGGGCCTCATCTCGCCTGGAGAGGAGAACCTCCTGAATTTTCTCGAGTTGCGACAGGTCCTCTCGACTTAAGACGGGGACCTCAGGGACCCGCTCTGGTGGCCTCAGGAAAGGCCAGTCCCCATGAGAGTTGCTCGGGGGCCTCTTGGGATTCCTCTCCGGTCCATGACGGGGCCTAAGATCTTGTGTGGAATCGGTGCCGGAACCTGAGGTTTCCTCTCCAGTGCTTACATGGATCTTGGGGTACTTCTAGAGTCTCCCCAGTGGAATCAGTCCTTGTCTCGAGTCGGGGCATGCATGTGGGCTTTCCTCCGAGCTGTATCAGCAGTGTCACTCTTCCCTTCGCGAGGATCAAGGGATCTGTGGCTTTCCCTCGAGGCTTTCCCACGAGGCTTTCCCACAGGTCTGTCCCACGTGCCACCGTAGTGAGGCGATCCTCGGCTTGAAAGTCGAGGCAGTGCAGGGAAAACAGGTTTCCCTGGAATGGACTGAGACATCTGGGGGACTCAGGGAATGGTGGCACGACCCTGGAGTTCCTCTCGCCTTTCCTGTGGAGAGCACCTCCTCTTGAGATGCGTCGGGAACGCCGGGAATTCTTTCCCGACCACGCTTTCTTTTCAAGAAATTTCGGTAGTGTCTTCTGTAGTAAATTCTGATTATACTGAAAAAACTGAAGTTTTGATCTCGCCACCTTCTAAAACTGTGCAATTAATAAAAGTTAAAAAAAAAATAGCACAGCTTTGCTTTTACCTTATTACCAAACAGAAAAACCAGACAAAAAAAGCCCCAGAGGATCTAGATCTAGCTTTTTGGGTGCCAAAAATTGCAGCTTTCTAGGCCTTTAAAAGATTTTTTAATTCAAAGATATAAAATGTCATGGCTGTTAGACAATAGACAAGACGTTTCTTACATTGCTGAGAGACTAGTGCAGCTCCTGGCCAACATATATTACTGAAAAGGAGTTGGTGGGATTAGAAAAGGTGGTATGCAGGATAAAAATGCTATAGAGTAAGAGGTGAGAGAGAGTTTAAAACCTTGGTGAATAGTGAGCTCCCCGTTGCTGGAAGTATTCAAGCAAAGATTAAATGGTTACTTGTCATCTAAAAGGCTATAGACCAGATTTGGGTTATAAAAAGATCATTAGAAAAAGCTTATAAAGATATTGTGTAACACCTCTTTTCTTGTTTCTTATATTTAGGTCTGCCAAAAGTTTTAAAACTGATAATGTCCCTTTAAGGCTGCTGATAGATTGTTTACTAACTTTAAATGATTTCCAAAAATTATTAGGTGATATTAATTGGATATGCCCACATTTAAAACTGACTTCTGTAGATTTAAAGCCTTTTGTTTGATTGCTTAAAAAAAAAAAAAAACAATCCTAATCCCAGTTCTAAAAAAAAGGTTGACTAGTGAGACAGAGCTGGCTTTTGTTAAAGTGAATGAGGCTTTAAATGATCAGTAATTAAGATTAATATTGCCAAAAGAGGAGATTAAATTATTCTTGCCACAAAATGTATACCTACAGGATGCTTGTGACAAGAAGGCCCATTGGTTCCATCTACCAATGACCCCCCCAAAAATAGTTTTATCTTATCCCAACTTGGTGGAACAATTAATTTTTAAAAAAAGAAAAAGTGTAGAACTTTTTCGAAAATAAGTAACAATTATAGTAATTCCATTCAATAAAGATCAACTGCAATTCTTTTACAAAAATAGTGATGATTTGGCAAGTTGCTCTGATAGATTTCAGGAGTCAGATTTTGTTTTTATTTGCCCTCAAGCCCCCACAGTAGTTAAAAGTGCAAAAATTTTAGATTGGCAATTTGAGGATACCTGTGGAACTTTCTAACCTTATGTCGTTCCTTCGCTCCCCCTTACCCTGTGGGGGAGGGACATGCTATCTCAAATGGGAGTGTTACTTTTTAGCCCTGATGATAAAGTGACCTCTCAGATGCTGCAGATCGGCTATGATCCATCAAAAGGATTGGGTAAACAACAGACAAGAATAATTGAGCCAATTTTCCCAACTCCTCGCAAGCTATGTACTGGATTGGGATATCCAAATTTATAATGGAGGCCATTGTTTTTGCTGCCTACCCCATTACATGAAAATCTCAAGATCCGGTGTGGGTGGAACAGTGGCCTCTGCCTAAGGAAAAATTACTGACATATTAATTAAAAAGATTAATTCAAGTATACTGATTTATTAAATTGTTTAATAAAGAACCATCAAAAATTGTACTTCCATATAACAGAGAACAACTTGATGCTTTTCAAATGTTTGATGATTGGTAGATTGCTATAGAAAATTCTTGTGATCAGATCTTGCATCATTTACCCTCACATGCTTTGTTAATTCAAAAATTAAAAAAGGAGAAATTAAGTATAGTTTTCCCCCATCAGATTTTACGACATGTTCTCTTTGTAATAAGTTAAATGTTGATTCGTTTGAAACAGTAAAATAAAAAGCCATTAGTAAAGCAAAAAGATCTCCTCCAGATAACAAAAAGATCCCGACCCAAAATTTACTGCAGGTCGAGGATGTGTTTATATTTTTTCCACAGGGTGCAGATTCGTCAATTTA
>NW_017200758.1:0-19295 GCF_001704415.2 Capra hircus
AGATCGGGGCTCTGAGCAGAGCTAGAGCTCTGCCGTACTGGAGGCCACTTAGCTCCGTGCAAGCAGGGCTTTCCTCTTGACTGGGCTCGGCTGCCTCCTCTTCTCCCGAGGAGGCTCGCTACACTGCTGGCTGTGCTCTCGCCTATCAGGCGGGCGCGCAGGGCTCCTCCAGCAGGTCTTGCCTCAGGGGCTGCTTCCCCTGAGTTGAGGCTGTGGGCGGGAACCCAGACACGCAGGATAAGGCCCCAACCACCTGCACATGTCTCTGCTGGGGAGGAGAGTGCTAGGGAACCTACGTCTCTCACACACTTTCTAGGCACCCACGGAGTCAGCCTCTGGGAGTGTGGGGATGCAAAACCCAGCCAGGGGCCCTTGGAACCTGGTGCTCTCCGTGCGGAGCTTTGTCTGGGCGGCCAAGGAACCGCTGAAGGAGCCCTGCTGTTGCCCTTCGCTTCCCTCTGACAGAGCTTTCACTGCTGGAGCCCTTGGCAGTGTGCAACCCACCAGCCCCTAAGCCCTCCTCAAGGACGCTTGGGACCTAAGTGCAAAGGCAAGGCAGGGGTAGAGCTGAAGCCAGGAAGGCGCCAGTGGCGTTTCCGAGCCTCACACAGCCTGCTCCTTCCTGGGGAGGGAGCCTTAAAGCAAGGCAAGTCTGCGCAAGGCTCGCCTATGGCAGAGCATCTTGGTGCCAGGAACTCTGCCAGATCGGGCCTCTGAACAGAGCTAGAGATCTGCCGTACTGGAGTCGCACTTAGCTTCGTGTAAGCAGGGATTTCAGCTTGACGGGGACTTGCTGCCTCCTCTTCCCCGAGGAGGCTCGCTTCCCTGCTGGCTGTGCACTCGCCTATCAGGCGGGGCGCAGGGCTCCTCCAGCAGGTCTTGCCTCAGGGGCTGCTTCCCCTGAGTTGGGGCTGTGGGCAGGAACCCAGACACGCAGGATCAGGCCCCAAACACCTGCACATGTCTCTGCTGGGGAGGAGAGTGCTAGGGAACCTACGTCTGTCATACACTTTCTGGGCACCCAAGGAATCAGCCTCCGTGTGTGCGGGGCTGAAAACCCCAGCCAGGGGCCTGGGAGCCTGGTGCTCTCCGTGTGGCGCTGAATCTGGGCGGCCAAGCAACCGCTGGAGGAGCCCTGCAGTTGCCCTTCCCTTCCCTCTGACAGAATTCTCACTGCTGGAGCCCTTGGCAGTGTGCAACCCACCAGCCCTAAGCTCTCCTTAAGGAGGACTGGGACCTAAGTGCAAAGGCAAGGCAGGATTGGAGCTGAGGCAAGAAAGGCGCCAGTGGCGACTCCCAGGCTCCTGCTGCCTGCTCCTTCCTGGAGAGGCAGCCTAAAAGCAAGGCAAGTCTGGGCAAGGCTAGCCCCCGGCAGAGCAGCCTCGCGCCAGGAACTCTGCCAGATCGGGGCTCTGAGCAGAGCTAGAGCTCTGCCGTACTGGAGGCGCACTTAGCTCCGTGCAAGCAGGGCTTTCAACTTGACGGGGCTGGGCTGCCTCCTCTTCCCCGAGGAGGCTCGCTTCCCTGCTGGCTGTGCACTCGCCTATCAGGCGGGGGCGCAGGGCTCCTCCAGCAGGTCTTGCCTCAGGGGCTGCTTCCCCTGAGTTGGGGCTGTGGGCAGGAACCCAGACACGCAGGATCAGGCCCCAACCACCTGCACATGTCTCTGCTGGGGAGGAGAGTGCTAGGGAACCTACGTCTGTCATACACTTTCTGGGCACCCAAGGAATCAGCCTCCGTGTGTGCGGGGCTGAAAACCCCAGCCAGGGGCCCTGGGAGCCTGGTGCTCTCGGTGCGGCGCTGATTCTAGGCGGCCTAGAACCGCTGGAGGAGCCCTGCAGTTGCCCTTCCCTTCCCTCTGACAGAGCTCTCACTGCTGAAGCCCTTGGCAGTGTGCAACCCACCACCCCCCCTAAGCCCTCCAAGGACGCCTGGCACCTATGTGCAAAGGCAAGGCAGGATTGGAGCTGAGGCAAGGAAGGCACCAGTGGCGTCTCCCAGGCTCGCTCAGCAGCTCCTTCCTGGGGAGGGAGCCTAAAAGCAAGGCAAGTCTGGGCAAGGCGAGCCCCCGGCAGCAGCCTCGCGCCAGAAACTCTGCCAGATCGGGGCTCTGAGCAGAGCTAGAGCTCTGCCGTACTGGAGGCGCACTTAGCTCCGTGCAAGCAGGGCTTTCCTCTTGACGGGCTGGCTGCCTCCTCTTCTCCCGAGGAGGCTCGCTTCCCTGCTGGCTGTGCTCTCGCCTATCAGGCGGGCGCAGGGCTCCTCCAGCAGGTCTTGCCTCAGGGGCTGCTTCCCCTGAGTTGGGCTGTGGGCGGGAACCCAGACACGCAGGATCAGGCCCCAACCACCTGCACATGTCTCTGCTGGGGAGGAGAGTGCTAGGGAACCTACGTCTGTCATACACTTTCTGGCACCCAAGGAATCAGCCTCCGTGTGTGGGGGGCTGAAAACCCCAGCCAGGGGCCCTGGAGCCTGGTGCTCTCGTGCGGCGCTGATTCTGGGCGGCCAAGAAACCGCTGAGGAGCCCTGCAGTTGCCCTTCCCTTCCCTCTGACAGAGTTCTCACTGCTGGAGCCCTTGGCAGTGTGCAACCCACCAGCCCTAAGCCTCCTTAAGGAGCTGGGACCTAAGTGCAAAGGCAAGGCAGGATTGGAGCTGAGGCAAGGAAGGCGCCAGTGGCGTCTCCCAGCTCCTGCAGCCTGCTCCTTCCTGGGAGGCAGCCTAAAAGCAAGGCAAGTCTGGGCAAGGCTAGCCCCGGCAGAGCAGCCTCGGCCAGGAACTCTGCCAGATCGGGGCTCTGAGCAGAGCTAGAGCTCTGCCGTACTGGAGGCGCACTTAGCTCCGTGCAAGCAGGGCTTTCCCTTGACGGGCTGGCTGCCTCCTCTTCCCCGAGGAGGCTCGCTTCCCTGCTGGCTGTGCACTCGCCTATCAGGCGGGGCGCAGGGCTCCTCCAGCAGGTCTTGCCTCAGGGGCTGCTTCCCTGAGTTGGGGCTGTGGGCGGAACCCAGACACGCAGGATCAGGCCCCAACCACCTGCACATGTCTCTGCTGGGGAGGAGAGTGCGGGGAACCTACGTCTGTCACACTTTCTGGCACCCAGCCTCTGGTGTTCGGGGCTGAAAACCCAGCCAGGGGCCCTTGGAACCTGGTGCTCTCCGTGTGGCGCTGAGTCTGGGCGGCCAAGCAACCGCTGAAGGAGCCCTGCTGTTGCCTTTCGATCCCTCCTACAGAGGAGCCCTTGGTAGTGTGCAACCCACCAGCCCCTAGCCCTCCTCAAGGACGCTTGGGACCTAAGTGCAAAGGCAAGGCAGGGGAAGAGCTGAAGCCAGGAAGGCGCCAGTGGCGTCTCCCAGCCTCACACAGCCTGCTCCTTCCTAGGGAGGGAGCCTAAAAGCAAGGTAAGTCTGGGCAAGGCTTGGCAGAGCAGCCTCGCGACGGGAACTCTGCCAGATCGGGGCTCTGAGCAGAGCCAGAGCTCTGCCGTACTGGAGGCGCACCTAGCTCCCTGCAAGGAGGGCTTTCAAACCCCAAACAATGAACCACATACCCCAAACCCCGAACCACATACCCAAACATGGTACCCGAACCCCAAACCCCATATCCTGAATCTGAACCCCTATCCCAACCGCAAACCCAAACCCTGAACAGGGAACTCCAAACCCCTTACCCGAACTCAAAACCCTAACCCAATCCCCAAACTCCGAACCCCAAACACCTAACCCGTACCGTGAACCCCTAACCCTAACCCAAACCCCTAACCCGAGCCCTAAACCCAAACCCAAACCCCGACCCTCAAGCCCCGAACCGCAAATCCTGAAACACGTAGCCCAAACCCCGAATCCATAACTCCGAACCCCAATCCAGAACCCAACCCCGAACCCCAAACCACTAGCCCGAACCCCAAACCCAAACCCAAACCGCACACCCCTAAACCGAACCCCAAACCCTGAACCCAAACCCCTAACCTGTACCCCACCCACACCCGAACCCGAACCCCAAACCCCTAACCCGAATCGCAAACCCCTAACCTGAACCCCAAATCCCAAACCCCAATCCCAAACCGCAAACACCAAAACCGAACCCTAAACCCCGAAACCCCAACCCCCAAACCCAAACTCCAAACTGCTAACCCGAACCCAAAACCCCAAACCCTAACCGGAACCCAAACCTCAAATCCAAAACCGCACACCCCAAACCTCTAAGCCGAACCCCGAACTGCCAACCCCTAATTCCTAACCCGAACAGCAAAACTCGAAACTGCACCTCACACCCCCAACCCCAAACCATGAACCCAATCCCCTGAACCCCAAACCCAAACCTCAAATCTCGACCCCCGAACCACAAACCTCACATACTCAACCCCTAATCGGAACCTCAAACCCGAATCCCCAAACCCCAAACCCAAATCCTAAACCCCTAATCCCTAACCCAAACCGTCAACCCAGAAACCGAACCCCTAATCCCCAACCCCCAACCCTCAACCCAAACCCCAAACCCATAACTGGAACCCCAAACCGCGAACCCCTCACCCAAATCCCAAACTCCAAACCCCAAACCCTAACCCCCAAATCCCAACCCCAACCGTGAAAACCCAAAACCCCAACCCTAACCCAAACCCCAAACCCAAAACCTCTAAACCCCGAGAACCCCTAACCCCCAACCCAAACCCAAGCCCCAAACTCAACCGCGAGCCCCAAACCCCAAACCCTTAACCCGATCCTCAAACCCCAAACCCCAACTGCAAACCCTAATCTGAACCGAGAACCCATAACCTGATCCCCAAACCCCAAACCCCTAAGCTGAACCTTGAACCCCTAATCGGAACCCAAACCCAAACGAGAACCGCGAACCCGGAACCCCAAACCCTGAACTCCAAACCCCAAACCCGAACCCTGAACCCTAACCCGAACCCGAATCCAAACCCTAAGAAGGGAGGGGATTCCCGTAACCCGAACTCTGAACCTGAACCCTAACAAGTTGAGGGGATGCCGGCACCCTAACCCTAACCCTAACCCTAACAATAAAACTCTAAAAGAAAAAGAAACTTTTCTGGCCTAAGCCCCGCCCCTTGCGGTCCCCCATCCGCTCAAAGCAAAAAAGGCAAGCCCGGACTGGAACTTCTGACCCACAAAGCCAGATTGCATGTTTACTCGGCCGTCAGCCTAACCGCTATGCTAACAAAGCCCCCCGGGTTTCATGCTGCTCCCAGGCACTCTTCAAGCCTCGGCCCGCCAGGGCAGGCTAATAAAGAACTATGGGCCCCATTAGCGCTCACTTTAAGCCCTAACCGTAACCTGAACCCTGACCCTGACCTGAACCCTAACCCAAACCCGAACTCTAAGAAGAGGGGGTTCCCCGAATTCTAACCCTAACCCCAACCCGAACCCGAGCGAGTTGGGGGGTTGCCCGAACCCTAACCCTAAGCTTCACAATAAACCTCTAAAATCAAAAGAAACTTTTCTGGTCTAAGCCCCGCCTCTTGTGGTCCCCGCCCCCTAAAAGGGAAAGAGTTAAACCCGGGACTTGAACTCCTGACCTACAGACCCCTAGTCTGCCTGACTTACCAGCCTGCCTAACGCTATGCTACAGAGGCTTGCTGTTTCAGCAGCGCTCCCGGGCCTCTTCAAGCTCTGCGCGCCAGGGTCTGGCTCTATAGAATATCATGGCTGTCCTAGGTCATCTTTGCTTTCTTATCCTAAATCATAGACAGATGAGCTGAGAAAAAGCTTGGGTTGTCTCGGTGGGGTGGATCTGCTTGTCCTTGTGTTTCCCCTGGAGGCAGTCGCGGTCCGCGGGCCTGGCCTGGCAGGGGGCGTGGGGGCGGGGCGCACCGTGCGCGCGTCGGGGGCGGGGCGAGCCTGGGGGCTG
Source organism: Capra hircus (assembly GCF_001704415.2). Lineage (NCBI taxonomy): Eukaryota > Metazoa > Chordata > Mammalia > Artiodactyla > Bovidae > Capra > Capra hircus. Next base: position 5,868 of record NW_017200758.1, read on the forward strand.
GTCAGGGGCGCGGCTCACGGGAGCGGGTCTGGGGCGGGGTGAACATGGCGGCGCCTCGGGGCCAGGGGTCCCCAGTTGTGCTCTCAGGGCTCGCCATTGCAGCTGGGACTGCTCGTTTCGTGGGCTCCTGGGTCCCCGTCGATTGGCATCCAGCGAGCAGAGCGCAGGGCTGTGGACCACAGGTAAGGGAACTCGGACTCGGCGGAGCAGGGAACCATGTCTTCTGCCCTTTGTTTGCAGTCTCGGAGCCGACTGAAATGGCGATCGCAGAAAAGCCTCGCCTTTGGGGCCGAGGGTTTTACCGCTTCACCCCTTTGCATACAGCTCAGACCCGCGCGCTTTTCCCAAGCAGCCGAGTGTATTGCTTCCTACAGGCCTGGAGAGGATAACAGGCAGGAAGGCCAGGGGTCTCCAGACAGAGAAAATAAACTGCAAGTGTCAGACGTTTTTTTCTCTCTCTTAAGAGGCAGGAGGAGACCAAAGAGGGCTGCGGTTTTTTTTTTCTCCATCTTGATACAAATGTAAAAGAAGGTTTCTCTGAAAATTCTGTGTTGCCATGACAACTCCTGGCTCCACCTGAATTTAACTTTTCTCAAACCTTGAACTAAGCAATGCATTGTTCTTATGGAAATGTTTGTCTTAAGGTATGTTAATGTCTTCAGGTCAGTTCCCCCTAAGGGCTCAGAAACGACTCGACAAACCGGTTTGTCTTACTCATACCTGGTTCTCTTAACCTCTGTGAATGAAACTATATATTTGCTTGGAAATCTGCCTTTCTTCAAGATTCATGTCCATCATTTTCTGGCCTGGGATGACTCATCTGCTGCCAATGTGATCTCAATGCATGCTGTGGGTGAGGGGCCTGGTGCCATTCTCTGAGACATTGTCTTTCTTTCCTTAGCAGACTGCTAGTGGCTGTATAACATCTGGCTAAAGACTAGCAGGGGGTACTCTTTCTTCCCCCTTTGAATGTCTACGTCAGCAGCTCTCTCGATCTCTTTTCTACTTGAATCAAACTTTTTCACAGAAAACCTCTGAGCCATCAAGCTTCGTCACTTGCCCTGGATTGAATTCTCCTCTGGAGGCCAAGAATGCTGGCATCTTTTGTGGTTTAGCAGCCACCTTTCAGCCTTTTGTAATTCATATTGAATCTTCATTTCAGATGGCAGATGCATTCCACGGTATTGCCAACTGAAGTCTTGTCATCGCTATGGAGTCTCTGTCCATGGCTTGAGGGTATTTTTCAGCAATCATGTATCATTTCCAGTGTGCCAGTCTTGTCATCCTCATTCCATCCATAGCAAAGTCTTTTATTAATGTTGACGTGATTGAAGGGGAATTGTTTGTTTCAATTCCCTTTCAGATTGTTATTTGCTGGTGTATACAGATAACACTGTGTCGTCATTCATTTGTATCCGTTTGGACAGCTTGATAGTTGTCTTTAGTTTCTTTAATTTCTCATAATTGAAGATGACCCTGGCTCATATATTTACAGTCGCACCCCTAGTCTCAGTCATTTCTTCAAAGAACTGTCCTTTTTTTAACATGACATTATTTTTGACTGTGCTGGGTCTTTATTGCTCCTTTGTCTAGTTGTAGTGAGCAGAGGCTACCTTCTAGTTGCTGTGCCATGGCTTCTCATTGCAGTGCTTTCTCTGTGTGCAGAACTTGGGCTCTGGAGCATGCAAACGTCAAGAGTTGTTCAAGGGCTTCATTGCCCCTGGGCGTGTGGAATCTTCTACACAGGAATTGAACCCGTGTTCCCTGCATCGGTAGGCAGCTTCTTTACCACCAGGCCATCGGAGATGTTTCCTGTTCCCTTTTATTAGAGAATGATATTTAAAAACATACATGTAGGAGCTCATATGCTCAGCTGACAATACATGGAGATATATCTCCATGTATTCCAGCTCACCTTTGAACATATTCAGTTAAAGGTAATTTGTGATGATGTCTCCAACCTGATCCACCACGACATGGACATTGTAACGTTTCCTTTTGTTTATCTGGAACTTTGCCTTCCAATGGTAAGATACCTGGCTTCCACCGCTTGTCATACACAGAATTCAGTGCTTGTCCCAGTGGTTACTGAAAAAAAAAAAAACTGTCAGATTGTCTTTCAAAGGGGGCTCTGCGTGCATCGCACCAGTATCTTGAGTATGTTTTTGTATGATAGTTTACTATCAGTATACCCTCAGTGGCCAGGTGTCTATTTCAGTCGTTACCAATTATGAATGGGCTTGTTTGCTCTAGTGTTCTTGGACAATTCGAGTACAGTTTCTTTGTCAGATGTGCATTTGTTTAGGAAAAGAGTTTTATTGATTGTTGGCTGTGTTGCATCTTTGTGTGTGGGCTTTTCTCTAGTTTTGGTGAGCATGGGCCATAACGAGTGGTTTGCAGGCTTCTCACTGCAGTGTGTCCTCTTGTTGAGGGGCACAGGCTCACGGGCTTCAGTGGCTGCGGCATGTGAACTCGGCATCGTGGCTTCCAGGATCTAGAGCACAGGCTCGGCAGTTGTGGCACACGGGCTCCATAGGATGTGGCATCTTCCCATCCTAGGGATCGCACATGCATCTCCAGCACTGGCAGGTGGATTCTTGACTATGGAACCACCAGGGCATATTTGAGATTCTAGTTTTCCACACACGTATCTAGTGAAGAGGCCAGGATCAAGAGGCATGGCAGCTGGGAATCCTCAGCCACAGCTCTGGTGTGCTATCCAAAGCTCTGGGGCCTTTGGTGAGCAGCTCAGCTTCCCTGGGACTGTTTTCTCCCGTCAGAAATGCCCTGCTTTTGGACTGTAGCCCACCAAGCTCCTCTGTCCCTAGGATTTCTGAGACCAGAGTACTGCAGGTGGTGCCATTTCCTTCTCTGCTGCTGCTGCCACGTCGCTTCAGTCGTGCCTGACTCTGCGCGACCCCATAGACAGCAGCCTACCAGGCTCCTCTGTCCCTGGGATTCTCCAGGCAAGAACACTGGAGTGGGTTGCCATGTCCTCCTCCAGTACATGAAAGTGAAAAGTGAAAGTGAAGTCACTCAGTGAAGTCGTGTCCGACTCTTAGTGACCCCGGGGTTGCAGCCTACCAGGCTCCTCTGTCCGTGGATTCTCCAGGCAATGGTACTGGAGCGGGCTGCCATTGCCTTGTCTGATTTCCTTCTCTGCAAGATAGCGTTTGGAAGCTCTTTTCTCCTGGATATTGCTTTTGATGAAGGAAGGGGGTTCCCTTCCAGGGCTTGAGAGTGAGTTCTTGTCTGACACTGGGCAATGGAGTTGTCTGAGGAGAGGAGTGCTGTCCAAGCGAGAGGCTTCATTGGGAAGGGCTGCCGGGGGTGGAGGGCAGGAGGGTGAGGGAAACGGAGAGAACCACTCTGTCACGTGGCTCGCACTCTCAGGTTTTATGGTCATCGGGTTCATTTCTGGTTTTGTCTCTTGCCAGGCATTCTGAATTGGGATCCTTCTTGGGGGCACACGCATCACTCAGCCGAGATGGATTCCAGCGAAGTGCATCCTGGGAGGTTGGTAGGACCTCTGAACTGGAGCCTCCCATCTCCTGACCTCTCCAGAATTCTGGTTGGTGGTAGCTTGTTCGTTCCTTGTTCCTTCCCAGGACCTCCTGTTGTGAGATGACTCCTGCAAGTGTTTTCTTTTCTCTGTTGCCTGGCCAGGGTGGGTGGTCCGTGGTTCATTTAGCAGTTTCTTTTTGGTTCTCTCGAGTAAGGTCCTCCACAGGGTAAATGTATGAAATGATAAAAGGCAATGTGTTAAACTCATTTGTATTCATAATTGGGTAAGTTGGCTTGTTTTGTGTATGTTAGACCTGATCACCAGACCGAAGGTCATGGAGAACGTTTGTAGTTTTCTAAAATTTCAATAGTTTTTTAAATGGAGTTACCTTGTTGCAAAGTTTGTGTGTATGTTCATATTTTTTTAAACAGTTATTTCTTTTTAGTTGATTGATCATTGCTTTACAATATTGGTTTGATTTGTCATACATCCACATGAATTGACCATAGGTGTACCTATGTCCTCTGCTCTGGAATCTCCCTCCCACCTCGCACGATTCCCACCTCTCTAGGTTACTACTGAGCCCAGTTTGAGTTCCCTGAATCATACAGCAAATTCCATTGTTGTCTATTTACAAAGGTTGGTGTACCTGCATCCATGCTGCTCTCTCCATTCATCTCACCCTCTCCCTCTTGTTCCCGCACCCTCGTCTGTAAGTCTGTTCTCTATGTCTGCACCTCCATTGCTGCTCTGTGAACAGATCGTCAGTACATCCTTCTAGATTCCATGTTTTTCTCTCTTTGACTGACTTCCCTCCCCTTTATTAGAACAAACTCACATGTGTTCCTTTTTATGGCTGCATTCCATACAGGCTCTGATTGTTCCTTAGCCATGTTTTGCGGAGGGTCATGGAGCTATTCTGCTCCATTTCAGTTTGGGCTTCCAGTCTGAGTGCTCGCAGCAGAGCTGCTTCTGGGTGAGCCCTCTGAGGTCTGTGAGCGCCGGGCTGCCCGCTCTTCTCCTGTGGCCCGCAGGGGGGGCGCCAAGCCCCCTCTGACCCGCGGGCGCAGGACGCTTTGGCCTTTAGGCTCTGCCCCGTGAGCAGCTGGCCGGGAGCTTTGTCTCCTCAGGACCATCAGGGCTCAGGCTTCTGGATAACAGGGCTGCATCCAGGTGGAGAGGAGCAGGGTTGCCGTCAGTGCCCACCAGCAGGGAGGCGCTTGCAAGAGCGAAAAATGAGGACGGAGTAGACGTTTCCTGTGTCGCAGCTGAGGGCTGACTGGAGGTCCATCTCGGAGGACTCAGGGGGAAAGAGCTCCGTGTGCAAGCGGTGGGTTTTCAGTTCGATTTGCGTTAGATGATGTAGAGGATGAACACTGATGTTCTTCCGTGTAGGTGGCCGTTTTTCCTGTCACTGTTTTCTTGAGAAGACTGTCCTTTCCTCTTCGCTCGTTCCTGGTTTGATTTTCAGGAACTGACCATGTACATGTGGGTTCGTTTCTGGGCTCTCTATTCTCTCCTGGAGTCCATGTGTCTGTGTTCCTGCCAGTTCCTCACTGTGGTGGTCACTACAGCTCCGTGATGTAGTTTGAAGAGGGATAGGAAGATGCCTCCAGCTGTGTTCCTCTTTCTCAGAGTCTTTTTGGCCGTTTAAGGTCCTGGTCAACAGTAGCAGTCTAATATGAGGAATATTTCTATTTCTGTGAAAAATGCCATTGAATGTTATTTTGTGATTGCAGTCCGTGTATTTGTTGATGACTTTGGTTGGAATGGACCTTTTAATTCCTCATTGTTCCAGTGCATGAGCGTGGAATAGTTTTTCTGTGTATTTGTGTTTTTCTTTGGTTTCTTTATCAGTGCTTTCTAGTTTTCTGACTACTGGTCTTTTATGTTCTTGATTAAGTTTGTTGCTAGATGTTTTATTTAGTGGGAGTTTCTTAATTTTTTTTTCTGATTGTTATGAGTGTCTAGAAATGCAAGTGATTTTTGGACTGTAAATGGTAGTCTATTATATGATTGTAAATTGATCCCAAAATGATTCAGCTTTACTGAAAGTAGTTAACAACATTTTGTGAAGTGATGTGGAACGTTTTTATCTGTAACATCTGTTTCTCCTGGCAGTAGGTCATCCAGAGGACCCAAGACATGGTGGTTACTAAGAGACTTCCCACAGTACTTCTTCATTCCACGTGGACTCCTTCAAGGGCAGTGAGCATCGCAGTTCCCTTGAACTTCGTCTGGGTAAGTCTTGGCCTGTATCAGAAGCTTCTGCCTGTCTACTCTAAATTTCTTTTGTGGTATTGACATGGTTGTTTTTGAAACCTAGTTATCTTTCCAGTCATTTAAAATGTACAGAAAATGCCTAGCAATGGGAACAAGTGCTAGCATTTGCCACATCATCTAAAGACCTATGTGTTTTATCAAAATGGGTACCTTCTGCAGAACCAGCACATAATCTCCAAAATCAGGAAATCATATGGTATCTACGTTATAATGTAATCCACCGCCCACTTCCACTTTGCAATGTTCAAGTGTATGAATTTATCTTTTGTTTCCATCTTCATCCTTTTTTCTTTATTAGAGTGTTACTGAGATTTTCAGTTATTTGGACAAACTTGATGGATTGAAAGCAGACATGGTGAATAAGGGTTCTGGGTGGCCTTTTCTATGTGGATTTTTTTTTCACTGAAGATGGTTTGAATATTTATTCGTGTTGTAACATGTTATGAATCCTGCATTCTTTCCCCCCATAGTAATGAAAATCATACTATGCATTTACCATTTAGATATTTGTAAGCATACAGTGTTGTAGCAGACAACTTTTCTTGTTTGCAAACCAGTTTAATAATGTGCACCTTGTGCGTGCTTTGGACAAACTCAGGAAACTGAGTCAGTGACTGAAATGGCCCAAGATATCACCTTAGATTCCATCTTCATCTGAAAACAAAACAGCACTTCCTGGTGGTCCAGTGGCTGAGACTGGACACTCCAAAGAAGGAGCCCAGGTTCATTTCTGATCAAGAACTAGATCTCCCATGCCACAACAGAGAATTTGCATGCTGTAGCTAAATATCTGGCTTGCCTCAATGAAGGTTGACCTGGCGCAGCAAATGAAAACAGAAACAAATATTTAAAAAAATACAACGCAAAGGAAAGGAAGGTATGGTGGCTGTGCAGATTTTACGGCTTAGCTTTCCTATCGATAGAAAAGAAAAAAGAGTTTCAAAAGACTGTGTCTCATCCTTCTATCTGGCATATAGAGAGGATTCCTTTGAAATGAGATTTCTCTGGTAAATGTGACTCCATAGAAGAGCTGTCTTGAACTTGGGTTTCAGAGATGATCATGTGTCTCTAAAAAAATAAAAGTTAATTGGGTCCAACTATCCTCATGCTGAGGTGGTATATTTTGTGGTAGCATTTGCTCCCTTCACTTTGCATGTATCCCATTTGTTTACACTGTCATCTACTGAGACATCCTGATATTGGAAAGTTGTTAGTGATTCCAAGTCGACTGTTGTATATAATCATGCGATCCTTTTTTGTCTGACATGTTTTTCAAAGTGTTTAGTAAGTGCTGGACATGAAGGATTCAGGTCACAGGTGAGCCTGTTTAGCTGTGGAAAAATCCAGCCTTTGTTTCTCTGTGGCTTGTGGGATCTTCTGGGGTAAGGATCGAACTAGAGTGTCTTGCATTGTCAGCAGATTCTTTACCACTGAGCCACCGGAGAAGCTGTGCCCTACCCCCTTTCTGAGTTGACTGGATCTAATAGGTGTGCAGTGCTACTCACTGTTATTTTAGTTTGTCATTTCCTAATGCTATGTGGTTTTGAGTCTTTTTGATTAGGCTTATTTACTATCTTTATATTTTTGTAGGCCAGGTGTTTAGGTGTATACATATTTTATGAGATTGTTCTAGATTTTTTGGTCTATTTGGAGAACAATCCTTTATCAGATATCTATTTTATAAATATAGTTTCCTGTGGCTTGTGTTTAAGTTTTGTGAATAAGGTTTTTCACCGTTTCAATTTCTAATTTTTTTAAAGTTGATGTTATATGTGTTTTCTATCCTTTTTTGGATAGCCTTTAGTGTGTTGTTGTTGTTGTTAAATTTTATAAGCAGAAGTGAGGTACCGTAGATACAGTTTTAAGCTAAGCTGAGGTGCCACAGATACAGTTTTGCCTTTTGTCTGTTGAGAAGTTTGAGTGAGTTTGGTGTACACTGTAACATTATGTCTACATTCATTTGACTGGATATAGCTTCCAGTTATTTGTCTAATTGGTTTTGGAGATATGATGGGAAGTCAGTTTTTCCAAGGGAAACTGAGGTCCATGAAACATGAACTCTTTTCGATCGGTCGGAATCACTTTTCTGCTATTTCTGACAGATTTGACTTGTTTGGATATCTCATATGAGCGGAATCACAGAACGTTTGTCTTTTTTTGGTCTGGTTTATTTCACTTAATCTAATGACCATAAGGTTTGTCCACATTGTCGCATTGTCAGAATTACTGACTTTGAAGGGCCGAATCAGATTCCATTGTGTGTATACCACAGTTTGTTTATGGAATTGGCTGCCATGGACACTTCGATTGCTTCTGTTTGTTTGCCAGTGTGAATCATGCTGTTGTGAGTATGACGGAAGGAGTATCCATTTTTTTTCAGCCCCCTTTCCCAATCCTTTTGGGTACATAGCATGAATTGGAATCGAACTATGTATTTCTTCCACGTGTTCGTTTTGGAGTCATTTGTGTAATGTCTTGCCAGAGTGGCAGCACCATTTAATGTACTTTTTTGTATGGTGGAATACCGTTCAAGCTTCTGAATATACCTTGCGTTGCATATTCAGTCTCCCACCAACGGACACTTGAATGAGTTCTACCTTTGAGCTATTGTGAATGTCACTATGAATATTTGTGTACCAGTTTTTGTTTGAATTATTAACAAATACATTACCATATATAAAAGAAGCCACAAGGACCTACTGTACAGTTTAGGAAACTATTAAATATCTTATGATGATGTGTAATGCAAGAGAATCTCCAAAGGAATATATGAAAAGCACATAATAACCATGATATTTATTGTGGCAACACTATGAGTTATCATAGCACTACTCAACGTGTATTTATACATGTCACTAAAATATTTACATCTGTAAGGATATTATAAAAAATTATATAAAAACTCAAGAATTCAAACAGAGAATAAATAAACTTCCTGTCATTGCTCGTCATCATTTATACACTCATACTACCTGTAACACTCATTGTATAAGTGCTGGACTAGCAATTGACATTCTTGTAAACCAAGAGATTGTGAAGGTGTAAGGAAATATAGCTTCATTGAATTCCTTAATGAAGGATTCTAGAACTCTATGTCCATGAAGTGAATGAAATTCCGTTTTTAGTGAGCCACATTCTTACTAGAGTGATGAGCCTCCACCCCACCCAACGTTAGTTCACAATGAAATCCTGCAGTCTCTGGCCTCAATGTCTGCTTCCTGCTACGCGGAGAAAGAAAAGATGAGGAAGTCCTGACAAAACCGATGCTATTTTTCTTTTTCTGATTTTGTATTTTATCGCAGGGCCTGGCAAAAAGAGGGCCCAACCTGTTTTTAGAGTTCCATCCCAAGGGTTCCTCCGGCATGTTCCCTATGTTGACAAACTGCTGATTATTTTCAACAAAGGACAATGATCTGCACTTGACTATCTGTTGCTTGAGCTGGAATAGCAGGCATCCCTTGTAGTGCAGTCGTTCATGCGGAAGTAGACATCCCTGAAGCAATAGTATAAGAGGAACACATTTATCATGTAGACATCGCATCCCATGCATTTGTAATAATTTTCAGTTATACCCATCATCATCGGAGGAACTGACTTGTCCCAGTAATAACGAGAGGACCCAGTAGAACGGTTCCTTGACTTATGAGTACTTCCTATGAGTACCCTTATGAGTCCTTCTTCCAATGTTGTTTCTCCTAGTTTGGTCATGAACAGTAGAAGCTGGATGGCAGTGGTCCTTGAAATGTATGTCGATTCCCAGGTGGCCGCAGTTGATCAAGAAATAACTCTGCCTACCAGTGCAGGGAGGTGGAAGTGATGTGGGTTTGATCCCTGGTTCAGGAAGATAACAATTCATACACATGTTTTCTGGGAACCAGTTTGATACTCATGAGTTTTTTTCTTCTGTATCCAGAAAAAACAAAATGCTGTTCAAGGACACTGAAAGAACCCTGATTTCGAAAATCAGATCTGTATTGTGAACAATGCTTCGATATCCGTGAGTCGAAGCATAGTATTATGCCTATCATCCTTGTATTTCCCTCAGTGAAATATGTTGAGGAAAACTCTTCATTCGTGGTCCTAGAGTCACGAAGAAGCTAAATAGCATTCATCCTTTACGTTGACAACTGTGAATCTAAATCTCCTGTGAATCCTATGTGACAACCACACATACCAACATGAGTTATCAGTATTATATCGATATTTTTAGTCCTATTGTATGTCAACTAAAAAAATCAATATCTAATTGTACATGAAGTCAAGACATAAAGTCAGTGCAAATACAAAATGTTCCATCCTTTGAGAAAGGGAGAAAAACATCTCTGTGCTTAGCCTATCGCATTTTTATGGATTAGATCCTTAAGTAGTTTTATTCACCACACCCTATGAATGATTCACAAGTCTTCAGAGAAGAAAGGGTCATTTCTCTTAAACAATGAGTAGTTCAACTCTTCTCAAAGCAAAGTCATAAGTGAGTCTAATTTTGCGTGAGCCCATGAAAACTCAGTGTTTTCATTATGCTTGTGCTTATGATGGGAGGAGGTCTGAGAAGGCGCTTCTGAAGGATTATTCATACCAGTCTTTCTCATATGTATGGAGTCTTTAAAGATCGAATCACCGAGGTGTTGCTTCTACACTTGTACTAGGCCGAGCCAGCAACATTCCCTTTCTCCCTAAGTGCAGTAGACGTCTGTCTTCTGTCCTCTGGAGTATGTATTGCTTGAGCTCACCACAGCCTAGTAGATGGAAATCGTCAGGATATTCTGGAAACCCTTTGATTTCAGTCTGCTCAGGAGGTTACCACTGCTGCAAACCTCTGGATTTTACCACGCACTTTTAACAACCTCAGATGAAGGATACAAGTCAACACTCGTGACAGCCACGGGCTTCCATGGCCTATCCATGATTGTTGGCTTTGCTTTCATAATCATCCTGTTTCTTATACCAACTAAACTGTCACTGTATTTTTTCATGACCATTTTATCTTTGACGGTTTTTAGATTATTTATGGATTTTCCTATATATCTTCACTCATCGGTGAGGGTCTTCTGTTAGTAGTAGTTACGACAACTGACTTCCAGTCAGTTAGCTGTGGCAGAATAGAAAAAAGAATGACCCACTGTATATTATTCGTATTATGTATCAATATATTATTCGTTTTATTGTTTGCAGTCATCCACTTCCAAGTTTCCGAAATAACTTTCAGAAAAATCACATCCTTTGGAATGTCCGTTTGACTGAATAGGAGCACGGAAATGCTATTCCATCAAATTGTTTACAGTTTCCATTCCATTCCTCCTGTTTGATGTAGATATTGGCCTTTGGTTCTATCACTAGCTTTGCAAGTAAAAAAATTCATTAGAGCTCATATGGTAATTTTACTGTTGGCAATAAGTTTAGCATAAAATGAACACAGAAGAGGTTACAGTAGACCAAATATGAAAGTCAGTTGAAAAGAAAACATAGTGTTGAATGTTGACAGTAGGAATATAGTTATGAAGTTCCTTTATTTATTATTCTATCCTTTCCCGTTTCTTTTGCCAGGGGTGTTAATGTACAGATTCCAGTCCTATGGCTGGAGTGAAGAATAGTATCATGATTCTTGAGAGCAACTCTACTAAGTCTTCAACGCTCATGTCACTCAAGGTTTTTTAATACCTATTATGTTAGTCGTGTTTGTAGTTTGTGAAGTCACATAAGTTGCATTCCTCAAGCAATAGTATCAAACAGCTATGGCATCAATTCTAGATGTGAATCGATATCGAATGTGAATCCATTTCACTGTGACAAGTGATTATTGCAGATATTCTATTCATGCCAGTAAGAAAGCTGTGCAGAAATAATATAATGTTTATGAAGAAAATAAGATTTGCTAATTTGTTGTATTATTCCTTTCTTTTCAACAGATTTGAATGACAACAGGCTCACTTTTCATTCACTTGTATGACTATGAGCAGTTTGACCAAGTTGAAGAAGATGACTCGTTTGTAGTCTTCCTCATCAGCTCATTCCATCTACTGGCTTTCAAATCATTTAGTACAGAGCTCACCGTCTAGGTGTTCATCCAGTGTTTTGTTTGCTTATCATGCAGGATCATTTTCAAAGGAAAAGTATGTGTGTATGAGTTAGAGCTCTGATCCCAAGAGTCCATGTAGAAGCTTCCCCTGAGAAGTGTATCGTTTTTGCACCAATGCTACTGAAACGTGTGAATGTGGTATACCACGCATCCCAATAAGCGTCCAGAGCTTCACAGGCTGCTTCTTTGAAACGCCCAGTACTCATGACATTCCATTCATCTGAGGACTAAATATAGCCAACGTAGGCTGTGTTTGCCAAATAGACTTTGAAGTCTTCTTCACACAGTCCTTCATCGACGCCAGTTTTCAGATCGAAGAAACCCTTGCTCCATGAAGTGTGTGAACACATATACTCATGTTTTGTTTGCGATTTTAAAGTCATTCTTCAGTTTTGTTGGAGGAATGGTTCTGTATATGCCCCGTGGATCTGTGCATGAAAGCCCTAATAACTAATGTGAATCGACTTCACTACCAAGGGATGTTTTCATATCTATTGAGGATTTAGTTCATGTATTTCGATTTTAACTTTCTGTCTTACAGCCTTGTTTGTAGATCAAAGCTATTTGAAAGTGTCATCTGGTTTTCAATGGCTTGTGAGGTTATTCATGAGTGGTTTATAAAACCGAATGGATTGTACGTAGCCATACTTTGTTGTCATTCTATGAATTTGAAGAATGTCTGAAGAATGTCTGCAGTGATGCCTTAAAGATTCATACAATTGATGTCCAATATTTATCTCAATAGACTTGCTTTCAATTTGTAGTTTCCTATGCATATGTCTTTCTTTATGGATTTGGGTAGAAGTCGTATTGGAACACTGAAAAATCTGTGATATCAGCCGTGCTGACCTTCTTTCCGGTGGTCATCATTAAGATTTTCACGCTCACTGTCACTTTGTGCAATGCTATGGATCCTAGTGGAAACAGGTGCCGTTCATCCTACTTTTGTGAAGATTGAACTCATCGTAGAAAGTGGAATTTGTTGAAATATTTATGGTATCAATATATCCTGTGTATATAATTACCCAGATTACGGGTGCGTATCTGATTGCTAAGTTATAAAATGTATGAGATAGATGTGATCCATCAATGGCGATTGGATACGTGGTGGAGAGGTATTTTGGTGATGCAAGAGATTTAAATGATGTGATCAGAGTATTTATATCCCTTTTATGTGGATAATGGGTCTTGGATCGATGTTTGAAACATTCCAACCTTGTCTTTTGTTATGCATGGGAAGTGTCCAAAACGAAGATGATGCAGGTACGTACTTCAAGGGTAAGTATAGGGTTGAGGGCGTGACTATGAAGTGGGTTAGGGTTAGGATGTGGATAGGGTGTCGGGTGAGGGAAGGGTTAAGGTTACAGTGTGCAGAACAGCCCCCCAACTTGTTAGGGTGAGGGGTGAGGCGTGAGGGTTAGGGTTAGGGGTGAGGGTGAGGGTAAGGCTTCAAGGTGAGGGTGAGGGTAAGGGTTCAGGGTGAGGGTGTGGGTGAGGGCGAGGGTAAGGGCTCGGGGTGAGGGTTCAGGGTGAAGGTGTGGGTCTCACATCTGATAAACGATTG
>NW_017200759.1:0-6905 GCF_001704415.2 Capra hircus
CAGGAAAGTCGAGAGGAACTCCAGGGTCGTGCACCATTCCCAGAGTCCCCCAGATGTCTCAGTCCATTCCAGGGAAACCTGTTTTCCCTGCACTGCCTCGACTTTCAAGCCGAGGATCGACTCACACCATTGTGGCACGTGGAGCAGCCCTGTGGGAAAGCCTCGTGGGAAAAGCCTCGTTGGAAAGCCTCGAGGGAAAGCCACAGATCCCTTGATCCACGCGAAAGGGAAGAGTGACACTCTCTACAGCTCGGGAGGAAGCGCACGTGCATGCGCCGACTCGAGACGAGGACTGATTCCCTGGGAGACTCCAGAAGTACCCCAACATCCATGTCAGCACTGGAGAGGAATCCTCAGGTTCCGGCACCGACTCCACACAAGGTCTTAGGCCCTGGCATCGAAGGAAGAGGAACCCGAGAGGCCCCCGAGCAACTCGCATGGGGACTGGCCTTTCCTGAGTCCACGAGAGGGGTCCCTGAAGTCCCCGTCGAAAGTCGAGAGCACCTGCCGCAACTCGAGAAAATCCAGGAGGTTCTCCCCTCCAGGCGAGATGAGGCCCATTTCCGCTGAGGCGTCTCGAGGCTAATCACACCTAACCTCTGGAACTTCCAAAAGGGTCCTTCACACCCTTGCTGCAACTCAGAAGTTCCCGACATACCGGTCTCCACTCGAGAGGAAGCACGGGAGTCCCGCCCACATCCAGAGCAACACCGTTTCCGCCTCCTAGCTCGAGAGGAGGGATCCTTTCCCTGCGTGGTCGGGAAAGAATTCCCGGCATTCCGTCGCATCTCAAGAGGAGGCTCTCTCCACAGGAAAGGCGAGAGAGGAACTCCAGGGTCGTGCCACCATTCCCAGAGTCCCCCAGATGTCTCCGTCCATTCCAGGGAAACCTGTTTTCCCAGCACTGCGTCGACTTCAAGCTGAGGATCGACTCACACCACGGTGGCACGTGGGACGCCCTGTGGGAAAGCGTCGTGGGAAAGCCTCGTGGGAAAGCCTCGAGGGAAAGCCACAGATCCCTTGATCCACGCGAATGGAAGCGCGACACTAATGCTACAGCTCGAGAGGCACGCGCACGTGCATGCCCCACTCGAGAAGAGGACTGACTCCCCTGGGGAGACTCCAGAAGTACCCCAAGATCCATGTCAGCACTGGAGAGAAATCCTCAGGTTCCGGCACTGACTCCACACGAGGTCTTAGGCCCCGGAATCGACGGGAGAGGAATCCCGAGATGCCCCCGAGCAACTCGCATGGGGAATGGCATTTCCTGACCACCAGAGCGGGTCCCTGAGGTCCCATCGTAAGTCGAGAGCACCTGCCGCAACTCGAGAAAATCCAGGAGGTTGTCCCCTCCAGGCGAGATGAGGCCCATTTCCGCAGAGGCGTCTCGAGGCTAATCACACCTAACCTCTGGAACTTCCAAAGTGTCCTTCACACCCTTGCTGCAACTCAAGAAGTTCCCCGACATACCCGTCTCCACTTGAGAGGAAGCACGAGAGTCCCGGCCACATCCAGAGGAGCCCCGTTTCTGCCTCCTAGCTCGAGAGGAGGGATCCTTTCCATGCGTGGTCGGAAAAGAATTCCCGGCGTTCCCGTCGAATCTCAAGAGGAGGCACTCTCCACAGGAAAGGCGAGAGGAACTCCAGGTTCGTGCCACCATTCCCAGAGTCAACCAGATGTCTCAGTCAATTCAGGGAAACCTGTTTTTCCATGCACTGCCTCGACTTTCAAGCCGAGGATCGACTCACACCACGGTGGCACGTGGGACAGCCCTGTGGGAAAGCCTCGTGGGAAAGCCTCGAGGGAAAGCCCCTGATCCCTTGATCCACGCGAAGGGAAGCATGACACTGCTGCTACAGCTCGGAGGAAAGCGCACGTGCATGTCCCCACTCGAGACGAGGACTGACTCCCCTGGGGAGACTCCAGAAGTACCCCAAGATCCATGTCAGCACTGGAGAGGAATCCTCAGGTTCCGGCACCGACTCCACACAAGGTCTTAGGCCCCGGCATCGACGGGAGAGGAATCCCGAGAGGCCCCCGAGCAACTCGCATGGGGACTGGCCTTTCCTGAGGCCACCAGAGCGGGTCCCTGAGGTCCCGTCGTAAGTCGAGAGCACCTGCCGCAACTCGAGAAAATCCAGGAGGTTCTCCCCTCCAGGCGAGATGAGGCCCATTTCCGCTGAGGCGTCTCGAGGCTAATCACACCTAACCTCTGGAACTTCCAAAGGGTCCTTCACACCCTTGCTGCAACTCAAGAAGTTCCCCGACATACCGTCTCCACTCGAGAGGAAGCACGAGAGTCCCGCCCACATCCAGAGGAGCCCCGTTTCGCCTCCTAGCTCGAGAGGAGGGATCCTTTCCCTGCGTGGTCGGGAAGAATTCCCGGTTCCCGTCACATCTCAAGAGGAGGCGCTCTCCACAGGAAAGGCGAGAGGAACTCCAGGGTCGTGCCACCATTCCCAGAGTCCCCAGATGCCTCAGTCCATTCCAGGGAAACCTGTTTTCCCTGCACTGCCTCGACTTTCAAGCCGAGGATCGACTCACACCACGTGGCACGTGGGACAGCCCTGTGGGAAAGCGTCGTGGGAAAGCCGTGGGAAAGCCTCGAGGGAAAGCCCAGATCCCTTGTTCCACGCGAAGGGAAGCGTGACATTGCTGCTACAGCTCGGGAGGAAAGGGCACGTGCATGCCCCAACTCGAGACGAGGGACTGACTTCCCTGGGGAGACTCCAGAAGTACCCAAGATCCATGTCAGCACTGGAGAGGAATCCTCAGGTTCCTGGCACCGACTCCACACAAGGTCTTAGGCCCCGGCATCGACGGAGAGGAATCCGAGAGGCCCCCGAGTAACTCGCATGGGGATTTCCTTTCCTGAGCCACCAGGGCGGGTCCCTGAGGTCCCCGTCGTAAGTCGAGTGCACCTGCACAACTCGAGAAAATCCAGGAGGTTCTCCCTCCAGGCGAGATGAGGCCCATTTCCGCTGAGGCGTCCTGAGGCTAATCACACCTACCTCTGGAACTTCCAAAGGTCCTTCACACCTTTGCTGCAACTCAAGAAGTTCCCTGACATACCCGTCTCCACTCGAGAGGAAGCACGAGAGTCCCGCCACATCCAGAGGAGCCCGTTTCCCCTCCTAGCTCGAGAGGAGGGATCCTTTCCTGCGTGCTCGAGAAAGAATTCCCGGTTCCTGTCGCAACTCAAGAGAGGCGCTCTCCACAGGAAAGGAGTGAGCTCGGGGCTCAAGCGGGTATGTCAGGGAACTTCTTGAGTTGCAGCAAAGGTGTGAAGGATTTTGGAGGTCAGGTGTGATTAGCCTCAGGACGCCTCAGCGGAAATGGGCCTCATCTCGCCTGGAGGGAGAACCTCTGGATTTTCTCGAGTTGGTCAGGTGCACTGGACTTACGACGGGGACCTCAGGGACGCGCCTGGTGGCCTCGGAAAGGAAAGCGCCTCGGGTCTCGGATTCCTCTCCGTCGATGCCGGGCCTAAGACCTTGTGTGGAGTCGGTGCCAGGACCTGAGGATTCCTCTCCAGTGCTGACATGGATCTTGGTACTTCTGGAGTCTCCCCAGGGGAGTCATCCTCGTCTCGAGTGGGGCATGCACGTGCGCTTTCCTCCGAGCTGTAGCAGCAGTGTCACGCTTCCCTTCGCGTGGAACAAGGGATCTGGGGGCATTCCCGAGGCTTTCCCAGAGGCTTTCCCACGAGGCTTCCCACAGGCTGTCCACCACCGTGTGTGAGTCGATCCTCGGCTTGAAAGTCGAGGCAGTGCAGGGAAAACAGGTTTCCCTGGAATGGACTGAGCATCTGGGGACTCTGGGAATGGTGGCACGACCCTGGAGTTCCTCTCGCCTTTCCTGTGGAGAGCGCCTCCTCTTGAGATGCGACGGGAACGCCGGGAATTCTTTCCCGACCACGCAGGGAAAGGATCCCTCCTCTCGAGCTAGGAGGCAAAACGGGGCTCCTCTGGATGTGGGCGGGACTCTCGTGCTTCCTCTCGAGTGGAGACGGGTATGTCGGGAACTTCTTGAGTTGCAGCAAGGTGTGAAGGACCCTTTGGAAGTTCCAGAGGTTAGGTGTGATTAGCCTCGAGACGCCTCAGCGGAAATGGGCCTCATCTCGCCTGGAGGGGAGAACCTCCTGGATTTTCTCGAGTTGCGGCAGGTGCTCTCCACTTACGACGGGACGGGACCGCTCTGGTGGCCTCAGGAAAGGCCAGTCCCATGCGAGTTGCTCGGGGGCCTCTCGGGATTCCTCTCCGTCGATGCCGGGGCCTAAGACCTTGTGTGGAGTCGGTGCCGGAACCTGAGGATTCCTCTCCAGTGCTGACATGGATCTTGGGTACTTCTGGAGTCTCCCCAGGGGAGTCAGTCCTCGTCTCGAGTGGGGCATGCACGTGCGCTTTCCTCCCGAGCTGTAGCAGCAGTGTCATGCTTCCCTTCGCGTGGATCAAGGGATCAGGGGCTTTCCCTCGAGGCTTTCCCACGAGGCTTTCCACAGGGCTGTCCCACGTGCCACCGTGGTGGTGTGAGTCGATCCTCGCTTGAAAGTCGAGGCAGTGCAGGAAAACAGGTTTCCCTGGAATGGACTGAGACATCTGGGACTCTGGGAATGGTGGCACGACCTGGAGTTCCTCTCGCCTTTCCTGTGGAGAGCGCCTCCTCTTGAGATGCGACGGGAACGCCGGGAATTCTTTCCCGACCACGCAGGAAAGGATCCCTCCTCTCGAGCTAGGAGGCGAAACGGGGCTCCTCTGGATGTGGCCGGGACTCTCGTGCTTCCTCTCGAGTGGACGGGTATGTCGGGGAACTTCTTGAGTTGCAGCAAGGGTGTGAAGGACCCTTTGGAAGTTCCAGAGGTTAGGTGTGATTAGCCTCGAGAGGCCTCAGCGGAAATGGGCCTCATCTCGCCTGGAGGGGAGAACCTCCTGGATTTTCTCGAGTTGCGGCAGGTGCTCTCGACTTACGATGGGGACCTCAGGGACCCGCTCTGGTGGCCTCAGGAAAGCCATTCCCCATGCGAGTTGCTCGGGGCATCTCGGGATTCCTCTCCCGTCGATTCGGGGCCTAGACCTTGTGTGGAGTCAGTGCCGGAACCTGAGGATTCTCTCCAGTGCTGACATGGATCTTGGGGTACTTCTGGAGTCTCCCCAGGGGAGTCAGTCCTCTTCTCGAGTGGGGGCATGCACGTGCGCTGCCTCTCGAGCTGTAGCAGCAGTGTCGCGCTTCCATTCGCGTGGATCAAGGGATCTGTGGCTTTCCCTCGAGGCTTTCCCACGAGGCTTTCCCACGACGCTTTCCCACAGGGCGGTCCACGTGCCACCGTGGTGTGAGTCGATCCTCGCTTGAAAGTCGAGCAGTGCAGGGAAAACAGGTTTCCCTGGAATGGACTGAGACATCTGGGGACTCTGGAATGGTGGCACGACCTGAGTTCCTCTCGCCTTTCCTGTGGAGAGCGCCTCCTCTTGAGATGCGACGGAACGCCGGGAATTCTTTCCCGACACGCAGGGAAAGGATCCCTCCTCTCGAGCTAGGAGGCGGAAACGGGTTCCTCTGGATGTGGGCGGGACTCCCGTGCTTCCTCTCGAGTGGAGACGGTATGTCGGGGAACTTCTTGAGTTGCAGCAAGGGTGTGAAGGACCCTTTGGAAGTTCCAGGGTTAGGTGTGATTAGCCTCGAGACGCCTCAGCGGAAATGGGCCTCATCTCGCCTGGAGGGGAGAACCTCCTGGATTTTCTCGAGTTGCGGCAGGTGCTCTCGACTTACGACGGGGACCTCAGGGACCCGCTCTCTGGCTCAGGAAAGGCCAGTCCCCATGCGAGTTGCTCGGGGGCCTCTCGGATTCCTCTCCTTCGATGCCAGGGCCTAAGACTTGTGTGGAGTCGGTGCCGGAACCTGAGGATTCCTCTCCAGTGCTGACATGGATCTTGGGGTACTTCTGGAGTCTCCCAGGGGAATCAGTCCTCGTCTCGAGTGGCGAATGCACGTGCGCTTTCCTCCCGAGCTGTAGAAGCAGTGTCACGCTTCCCTTCGCGTGGATCAAGGGATCTGTGGCTTTCCCTCGAGGCTTTCCAACGAGGCTTTCCCACGAGGCTTTCCCACAGGGCTGCTCCCACGTGCAATGGTGTGAGTCGATCCTCGGCTTGAAAGTCGAGGCAGTGCAGGGAAAACAGGTTTCCCTGGAATGGACTGAGACATCTGGGGGACTCTGGGAATGGTGGCACGACCCTGGAGTTCCTCTCGACTTTCCTGTGGAGAGCGCCTCCTCGTGAGATGCGACGGAACGCCAGGAATTCTTTCCCTACCAGGCAGGGAAAGGATCCCTCCTCTCGAGCAAGGAGGCGGAAAAGGGGCTCCTCTGGATGTGGGCGGGACTCTCGTGCTTCCTCTCGAGTGGAGTCGGGTATGTAGGGGAACTTCTTGAGTTGCAGCATGGGTCTGAAGGACCCTTTGTAAGTTCCAGAGGTAGGTGTGATGAGCCTCGAGACGCCTCAGCGGAAATGGGCCTCATCTCGCCTGGAGGGGAGAACCTCCTTGATTTTCTCGAGTTGAGGCAGCTGCTCTCTCGACTTTTGACGGGAACCTCAGGGACACGCTCTGGTGGGCCTCAGGAAAGGCTAATCCCCTAGCTAGTTGCTCGGGGTCTTCCCGGGATTCCTCTCCCATTGATGCCGGGGCCTAAGACCTTGTTTGAGTCGGTGCCGGAACCTGAGGATTCCTCTCCAGTGCTGACATGGATCTTGGGGTACTTCTGGAGTCTCCCAGGGGAGTCAGTCCTCGTCTCGAGTGGGGGCATGCACGTGCGCTTTCCTCCCGAGCTGTAGCAGCAGTGTCACTCTTCCCCTTCTCGTGCATCAAGGGATCTGTGGCTTTCCCTTGAGGCTTTCCCACGAGGCTTTCCCACG
>NW_017200760.1:0-6904 GCF_001704415.2 Capra hircus
GGGCCTGGCTGGGGTTTTCAGCCCCGCACACACGGAGGCTGATTCCTTGGGTGCCCAGAAAGTGTATGACAGACGTAGGTTCCCTAGCACTCTCCTCCCCAGCAGAGACATGTGCAGGTGGTTGGGGCCTGATCCTGCGTGTCTGGGTTCCTGCCCCCAGCCCCAACTCAGGGAAGCAGCCCCTGAGGCAAGACCTGCTGGAGGAGCCTGCGCCCCCGCCTGATAGGCGAGTGCACAAGCCAGCAGGGAAGCGAGCCTCCTCGGGGAAGAGGAGGCAGCCCGCCCCGTCAAGTTGAAAGCCCTGCTTGCACGGAGCTAAGTGCGCCTCCAGTACGGCAGAGCTCTAGCTCTGCTCAGAGCCCCGATCTGGCAGAGTTCCGGCGCGAGGCTGCTCTGCCGGGGGCTAGCCTTGCCAGACTTGCCTTGCTTTTAGGCTGCCTCTCCAGGAAGGAGCAGGCAGCAGGAGCCTGGGAGTCGCCACTGGCGCCTTTCTTGCCTCAGCTCCAATCCTGCCTTGCCTTTGCACTTAGGTCCCAGTCCTCCTTAAGGAGAGCTTAGGGGCTGGTGGGTTGCACACTGCCAAGGGCTCCAGCAGTGAGAATTCTGTCAGAGGAAGGAAGGGCAACTGCAGGGCTCCTCCAGCGGTTGCTTGGCGCCCAGATTCAGCGCCACACGGAGAGCACCAGGCTCCCAGGGCCCTGGCTGGGGTTTTCAGCCCCGCACACACGGAGGCTGATTCCTTGGGTGCCCAGAAAGTGTATGACAGACGTAGGTTCCCTAGCACTCTCCTCCCAGCAGAGACATGTGCAGGTGTTTGGGGCCTGATCCTGCGTGTCTGGGTTCCTGCCCACAGCCCCAACTCAGGGGAAGCAGCCCTGAGGCAAGACCTGCTGGAGGAGCCCCTGCCCCCGCCTGATAGGCGAGTGCACAGCCAGCAGGAAGCGAGCCTCCTCGGGGAAAGAGGAGCAGCAAGTCCCCGTCAAGCTGAAATCCCTGCTTCACGAAGCTAAGTGCGACTCCAGTACGGCAGATCTCTAGCTCTGTTCAGAGGCCCGATCTGGCAGAGTTCCTGGCACAAGATGCTCTGCCATAGGCGAGCCTTGCGCAGACTTGCCTTGCTTTTAAGGCTCCCTCCCCAGGAAGGAGCAGGCTGTGTGAGGCTCGGAAACGCCACTGGCGCTTCCTGGCTTCAGCTCTACCCCTGCCTTGCCTTTGCACTTAGGTCCAAGCGTCCTTGAGGAGGGCTTAGGGGCTGGTGGGTTGCACACTGCCAAGGGCTCCAGCAGTGAAAGCTCTGTCAGAGGGAAGCGAAGGGCAACAGCAGGGCTCCTTCAGCGGTTCCTTGGCCGCCCAGACAAAGCTCCGCACGGAGAGCACCAGGTTCCAAGGGCCCCTGGCTGGGTTTTGCATCCCCACACTCCCAGAGGCTGACTCCGTGGGTGCCTAGAAAGTGTGTGAGAGACGTAGGTTCCCTAGCACTCTCCTCCCCAGCAGAGACATGTGCAGGTGGTTGGGGCCTTATCCTGCGTGTCTGGGTTCCCGCCCACAGCCTCAACTCAGGGGAAGCAGCCCCTGAGGCAAGACCTGCTGGAGGAGCCCTGCGCGCCCGCCTGATAGGCGAGAGCACAGCCAGCAGTGTAGCGAGCCTCCTCGGGAGAAGAGGAGGCAGCCGAGCCCAGTCAAGAGGAAAGCCCTGCTTGCACGGAGCTAAGTGGCCTCCAGTACGGCAGAGCTCTAGCTCTGCTCAGAGCCCCGATCTGGCAGAGTTTCTGGCGCGAGGCTGCTCGGCCGGGGGCTCGCCTTGCCCAGACTTGCCTTGCTTTTAGGCTCCCTCCCCAGGAAGGAGCTGTCTGAGCGAGCCTGGGAGACGCCACTGGTGCCTTCCTTGCCTCAGCTCCAATCCTGCCTTGCCTTTGCACATAGGTGCCAGGCGTGGTTGGGGAGGGCTTAGGGGTGGTGGGTTGCACACTGCCAAGGGCTTCAGCAGTGAGAGCTCTGTCAGAGGGAAGGGAAGGGCAACTGCAGGGCTCCTCCAGCGGTTTCTAGGCCGCCTAGAATCAGCGCCGCACCGAGAGCACCAGGCTCCCAGGGCCCCTGGCTGGGGTTTTCAGCCCCGCACACACGGAGGCTGATTCCTTGGGTGCCCAGAAAGTGTATGACAGACGTAGGTTCCCTAGCACTCTCCTCCCCAGCAGAGACATGTGCAGGTGGTTTGGGGCCTGATCCTGCGTGTCTGGGTTCCTGCCCACAGCCCCAACTCAGGGGAAGCAGCCCCTGAGGCAAGACCTGCTGGAGGAGCCCTGCGCCCCCGCCTGATAGGCGAGTGCACAGCCAGCAGGGAAGCGAGCCTCCTCGGGGGAAGAGGAGGCAGCCCAGCCCCGTCAAGTGAAAGCCCTGCTTGCACGGAGCTAAGTGCGCCTCCAGTACGGCAGAGCTCTAGCTCTGCTCAGAGCCCCGATCTGGCCAGAGTTCCTGGCGCGAGGCTGCTCTGCCGGGGCTAGCCTTGCCCAGACTTGCCTTGCTTTTAGGCTGCCTCTCCAGGAAGGAGCAGGCAGCAGGAGCCTGGGAGTCGCCACTGGCGCCTTTCTTGCCTCAGCTCCAATCCTGCCTTGCCTTTGCACTTAGGTCCCAGTCCTCCTTAAGGAGAGCTTAGGGGCTGGTGGGTTGCACACTGCCAAGGGCTCCAGCAGTGAGAATTCTGTCAGAGGGAAGGGAAGGGCAACTGCAGGGCTCCTCCAGCGGTTGCTTGGCCGCCCAGATTCAGCGCCACACGGGAGAGCACCAGGCTCCCAGGGCCCCTGGCTGGGGTTTTCAGCCCCGCACACACGGAGGCTGATTCCTTGGGTGCCCAGAAAGTGTATGACAGACGTAGGTTCCCTAGCACTCTCCTCCCCAGCAGAGACATGTGCAGGTGTTTGGGGCCTGATCCTGCGTGTCTGGGTTCCTGCCCACAGCCCCAACTCAGGGGAAGCAGCCCCTGAGGCAAGACCTGCTGGAGGAGCCCTGCGCCCCCGCCCTGATAGGCGAGTGCACAGCCAGCAGGGAAGCGAGCCTCCTCGGGGGAAGAGGAGGCAGCAAGTCCCCGTCAAGCTGAAATCCCTGCTTACACGAAGCTAAGTGCGACTCCAGTACGGCAGATCTCTAGCTCTGTTCAGAGGCCCGATCTGGCAGAGTTCCTGGCACCAAGATGCTCTGCCATAGGCGAGCCTTGCGCAGACTTGCCTTTGCTTTAAGGCTCCCTCCCCAGGAAGGAGCAGGCTGTGTGAGGCTCGGAAACGCCACTGGCGCCTTCCTGGCTTCAGCTCTACCCCTGCCTTGCCTTTGCACTTAGGTCCCAAGCGTCCTTGAGGAGGGCTTAGGGGCTGGTGGGTTGCACACTGCCAAGGGCTCCAGCAGTGAAAGCTCTGTCAGAGGGAAGCGAAAGGGCAACAGCAGGGCTCCTTCAGCGGTTCCTTGGCCGCCCAGACAAAGCTCCGCACGGAGAGCACCAGGTTCCAAGGGCCCCTGGCTGGGTTTTGCATCCCCACACTCCCAGAGGCTGACTCCGTGGGTGCCTAGAAAGTGTGTGAGAGACGTAGGTTCCCTAGCACTCTCCTCCCCAGCAGAGACATGTGCAGGTGGTTGGGGCCTTATCCTGCGTGTCTGGGTTCCCGCCCACAGCCTCAACTCAGGGAAGCAGCCCCTGAGGCAAGACCTGCTGGAGGAGCCCTGCGCGCCCGCCTGATAGGCGAGAGCACAGCCAGCAGTGTAGCGAGCCTCCTCGGGAGAAGAGGAGGCAGCCGAGCCCAGTCAAGAGGAAAGCCCTGCTTGCACGGAGCTAAGTGGGCCTCCAGTACGGCAGAGCTCTAGCTCTGCTCAGAGCCCGATCTGGGCAGAGTTTCTGGCGCGAGGCTGCTCGGCCGGGGGCTCGCCTTGCCCAGACTTGCCTTGCTTTTAGGCTCCCTCCCCAGGAAGGAGCTGTCTGAGCGAGCCTGGGAGACGCCACTGTGGTGCCTTCCTTGCCTCAGCTCCAATCCTGCCTTGCCTTTGCACATAGGTGCCAGGCGTCGTTGGGGAGGGCTTAGGGGTGGTGTGGTTGCACACTGCCAAGGGCTTCAGCAGTGAGAGCTCTGTCAGAGGGAAGGGAAGGGCAACTGCAGGGCTCCTCCAGCGGTTTCTAGGCCGCCTAGAATCAGCGCCGCACCGAGAGCACCAGGCTCCCAGGGCCCCTGGCTGGGGTTTTCAGCCCGCACACACGGAGGCTGATTCCTTGGGTGCCCAGAAAGTGTATGACAGACGTAGGTTCCCTAGCACTCTCCTCCCCAGCAGAGACATGTGCAGGTGGTGGGCCTGATCCTGCGTGTTTGGGTTCCTGCCCACAGCCCCAACTCAGGGAAGCAGCCCCTGGGCAGACCTGCTGGAGGAGCCCTGCGCCCCCGCCTGATAGGCGAGTGCACAGCCAGCAGGGAAGCGAGCCTCCTCGGGGAAGAGGAGGCAGCCCAGCCCCGTCAAGTTGAAAGCCCTGCTTGCACGGAGCTAAGTGCGCCTCCAGTACGGCAGAGCTCTAGCTCTGCTCAGAGCCCCGATCTGGCAGAGTTCCTGGCGCGAGGCTGCTCTGCGGGGGCTAGCCTTGCCCAGACTTGCCTTGCTTTAGGCTGCCTCTCCAGGAAGGAGCAGGCAGTCGGGATGCTGCGGAGTACGCCACTGGCGCCTTTCTTGCCTCGCTCCAATCCTGCCTTGCCTTTGCACTTAGGTCCCAGTCCTCCTTAAGGAGAGCTTAGGGGCTGGTGGGTTGCACACTGCCAAGGGCTCCAGCAGTGAGAATTCTGTCAGAGGGAAAGGGAAGGGCAACTGCAGGGGCTCCTCAGCGGTTGCTTGGCCGCCCAGATTCAGCGCCACACGGAGAGCACCAGGCTCCCAGGGCCCCTGGCTGGGGTTTTCAGCCCCCACACACGGAGGCTGATTCCTTGGGTGCCAGAAAGTGTATGACAGACGTAGGTTCCCTAGCACTCTCCTCCCAGCAGAGACATGTGCAGGTGTTTGGGGCCTGATCCTGCGTGTCTGGGTTCCTGCCCACAGCCCCAACTCAGGGGAAGCAGCCCCTGAGGCAAGACCTGCTGGAGGAGCCCTGCGCCCCCGCCTGATAGGCGAGTGCACAGCCAGCAGGGAAGCGAGCCTCCTCGGGGGAAGAGGAGGCAGCAAGTCCCCGTCAAGCTGAAATCCCTGCTTACACGAAGCTAAGTGCGACTCCAGTACGGCAGATCTCTAGCTCTGTTCAGAGGCCCGATCTGGCAGAGTTCCTGGCACCAAGATGCTCTGCCATAGGCGAGCCTTGCGCAGACTTGCCTTGCTTTAAGGCTCCCTCCCCAGGAAGGAGCAGGCTGTGTGAGGCTCGGAAACGCCACTGGCGCCTTCCTGGCTTCAGCTCTACCCCTGCCTTGCCTTTGCACTTAGGTCCCAAGCGTCCTTGAGGAGGCTTAGGGGCTGGTGGGTTGCACACTGCCAAGGGCTCCAGCAGTGAAAGCTCTGTCAGAGGGAAGCGAAGGGCAACAGGGCTCCTTCAGCGGTTCCTTGGCCGCCCAGACAAAGCTCCGCACGGAGAGCACCAGGTTCCAAGGGCCCTGGCTGGGTTTTGCATCCCCACACTCCCAGAGGCTGACTCCGTGGGTGCCTAGAAAGTGTGTGAGAGACGTAGGTTCCCTAGCACTCTCCTCCCAGCAGAGACATGTGCAGGTGGTTGGGGCCTGATCCTGCGTGTCTGGGTTCCCGCCCACAGCCCCAACTCAGGGAAGCAGCCCCTGAGGCAAGACCTGCTGGAGGAGCCCTGCGCCCCGCCTGATAGGCGAGAGCACAGCCAGCAGTGTAGCGAGCCTCCTCGGGAGAAGAGGAGGCAGCCGAGCCCAGTCAAGAGGAAAGCCCTGCTTGCACGGAGCTAAGTGGGCCTCCAGTACGGCAGAGCTCTAGCTCTGCTCAGAGCCCCGATCTGGCAGAGTTTCTGGCGCGAGGCTGCTCGGCGGGGCTCGCCTTGCCCAGACTTGCCTTGCTTTTAGGCTCCCTCCCCAGGAAGGAGCTGTCTGAGCGAGCCTGGGAGACGCCACTGGTGCCTTCCTTGCCTCAGCTCCAATCCTGCCTTGCCTTTGCACATAGGTGCCAGGCGTGTTGGGGAGGGCTTAGGGGTGGTGGGTTGCACACTGCCAAGGGCTTCAGCAGTGAGAGCTCTGTCAGAGGGAAGGGAAGGGCAACTGCAGGGCTCCTCCAGCGGTTTCTAGGCCGCCTAGAATCAGCGCCGCACCGAGAGCACCAGGCTCCCAGGGCCCCTGGCTGGGGTTTTCAGCCCCGCACACACGGAGGCTGATTCCTTGGGTGCCCAGAAAGTGTATGACAGACGTAGGTTCCCTAGCACTCTCCTCCCCAGCAGAGACATGTGCAGGTGTTTGGGGCCTGATCCTGCGTGTCTGGGTTCCTGCCCACAGCCCCAACTCAGGGAAGCAGCCCCTGAGGCAAGACCTGCTGGAGGAGCCCTGCGCCCCCGCCTGATAGGCGAGTGCACAGCCAGCAGGGAAGCGAGCCTCCTCGGGGGAAGAGGAGGCAGCCCAGCCCCGTCAAGTTGAAAGCCCTGCTTGCACGGAGCTAAGTGCGCCTCCAGTACGCAGAGCTCTAGCTCTGCTCAGAGCCCCGATCTGGCAGAGTTCCTGGCGCGAGGCTGCTCTGCGGGGGCTAGCCTTGCCCAGACTTGCCTTGCTTTTAGGCTGCCTCTCCAGGAAGGAGCAGGGCAGCAGGAGCCTGGAGTCGCCCAGGCGCGCTTTCTTGCCTCAGCTCCAATCCTGCCTTGCCTTTGCACTTAGGTCCCAGTCCTCCTTAAGGAGAGCTTAGGGGCTGGTGGGTTGCACACTGCCAAGGCTCCAGCAGTGAGAATTCTGTCAGA
>NW_017200761.1:0-6904 GCF_001704415.2 Capra hircus
CTCGAGAAGCCTCTGGAAATGGGCCTCATCTCGCCTGGAGGGGAGTACCCCTGAATTTTCTCGAGTTGTGACAGGTGCTCTCAAATTACGACGGGAAACACAGAGACCCGACTGGTGGCCTCAAGAAAGGCCAGTCCCCATGCGAGTTGCTCGGGGGCCTCTTGTGATTCCCGCCCGTTAATGCCAGGACCTAAGATCTTGGGTGGAGTTGGTGCCGGAACCTGAGGTTTCCTATCCAGTGCTGACATGGATCTTGGTGTACTTCTGGAGTGTCCCTAGGGGGGAGTCAGTCCTCGTCTCGAGTGGGGGCATGCACGTGTGCTTTCCTCCCGAGATGGGGCAGCAGTGTCATGCTTCCGTCAGGTGATCAAGGAATCAGTGGCTTTCCTCGAAGCTTCTCCTCAAGGCTTTCCCACGAGGCTTTTCCATAGGGCTGTCCAAGTGCCAACGTGGTGTGAGTCGATCCTCGCTTGAAAGTCGAGGCAGTGAAGGGAATACAGGTTTCCCTGGAATGTACTGAGACACCGGGGGACTCTCGATTGGTGGCACGACCCTGGAGTTCCTCTCGCCTTTCCTGTGGAGAGGGCCTCCTCTTGAGACGCTATGGAACACCGGGAATTCTTTCCCGACTACGCAGGGAAAGGATCCCTCCTCTCGAGCAAAGAGGCGGAAACGGGGTTCTTCTGGATGTGGGCGGGACTCTGGTGCTTCTCTCGAGTGGAGACAGGTGTGTCGGGAACTTCTTAAGTTGCAGCAAGGTGTGAAGGACCCTTTGGAAATTCCAGACTTTAGGTGTGATTAGCCTTGAGACGCCTCAGCGGAAATGGCCTCATCTCGCCTGGAGGGGAGAACCCACTGGAATTTCTCGAGTTGTGACAGGTGCTCTCAACTTACGACGGGGACCTCAGGGACCCGCTCTGGTGGCCTCAGGAAAGGCCAGTCCCCATGCGAGTTTCTCGGGGCCTCTCGGGATTCCCTCACTTCGATGCTGGGGCCTAAGACCTTGTGTGGAGTCGGTGCCGGAACCTTAGAATTCCCCTCCAGTGCTGACATGGATCTTGGGGTACTCCTGGAGTCTCCCCAGGGGAGTCAGTCCTCGTTTCGAGTGGGGGCATGCACGTGCGCTTTCCTCCCGAGCTGTAGCAGCAGTGTCACGCTTCCCGTGGCGGGGATCAAGGGATCTGTGGCTTTCCCTCGCGGCTTTACCACGAGGCTTTCCTACGAGGCTTTCCCACGAGGCTTTCCCATGAGACTTTCCCACGAGGCTTTCCCACAGGGCTGTCCCACGTGCCACCGTCGTGTGAGACGATCCTCGGCTTGAAAGTCGAGGCAGTGCAGGGAAAACAGGTTTCCCTGGAATAGCCTGAGACATCTGGGGGACTCTGGGAATGGTGGAAGGACCCTGGAGTTCCTCACGCCTTTCCTGTGTAAAGCGTCCCCTCTTGAGATGCGACGGGAATGCCGAGAATTCTTTCCCGACCTCGGAGGGAAAGGATCCCTCCTCTCGAGCTATGACGCGGAAACGGGGCTCCTCTGAATGTGGGCGGGACTCTCGTGCTTCCTCTCGAGTGGAGACGGGTATGTTGGGGATCTTCTTGAGTTGCAGCAAGGTGTGAAGGACCCTTTGGAAGTTCCAGAGGTTAGGTGTGATTAGCCTTGTGACACCTCAGCGGAAATGGGCCTCATCTCGCCTGGAAGGGAGAACCTCCTGTATTTTCTCAAGTTGCTGCAGTGCTCTCATCCTACGACAGGGACCTCAAGGATCCGCTCTGTTGGCCTCCAGGAAAGGACAGTCCCCATGTGAGTTGCTCGGGGGCCTCTCGGGATTCCTCTCCCGTCGAGGCCAGGGCCTAAGACCTTGTGTAGTCGGTGCCGGAACCTGAGGATTCTTTCCAGTGCTGACATGGAACTTGGGGTACTTCTGGAGTCTCCACAGGGGAGTCAGTCCTCGTCTCGAGTAAGGGCATGCACGTGAACTTTCCTCCCGAGCTGTAGCAGCACTGTGAAGCTTCCATTCGCGTGGATCAAAGCATCTGTGGCTTTCCCTCGAGGCTTTCCCACGAGACTTTCCCACGAGGCTTTCCCACCAGGCTTTCCCACAGGGCTGTCCCACGTGCCACCGAGGTGTGAGTCGATCCTCGGCTTGAAAGTCGAGGCAGTGCAGGGAAAACAGGTTTCCCTGGAACGGACTGAGACATCTGGGGACTCTGGGAATGGTGGCACGACCCTGGAGTTCCTCTCTCCTTTCCTGTGGAGAGCGCCTCCAATTGAGATGCGACGGGAACGCCGGGAATTCTTTCCCGACCACGCAGGGAAAGATCCCTCCTCTCGAGCTATGAGGCGGAAACGGGGCTCCTCTGGATGTGGGCGGGACTCTCGTGCTTCCTCTCGAGTGGAGACGGGTACGTCGCGGAAATTCTTGAGTTGCAGCAATGGTGTGAAGGACCCTTTGAAAGTTCCAGAGGTTAGGTGTAATTAGCCTGGGGACGCCTCAGAGGAAATGGGCCTCATCTCCCCTGGAGGGGAGAACCTCCTGCATTTTCTCGAGTTGGTGCAGGTGCTCTCGACTTACGACGGGGACCTCAGGGACCCGCTCTGGTGGCCTCAGGTAAGGCCAGTCCCCATGCGAGTTGCTCGGGGCCTCTCGGGATTTCTCTCCCGTCGATGCCGGGGTCTAAGACCTTGTGTGGAGTCGGTGCCGGAACCTGAGGATTCCTCTCCAGTGCTGACATAGATCTTGGGTACTTCTGGAGTCTCCCCAGGGGAGTCAGTCCTCATCTCGAGTGGAGGCATGCACGTGCGCTTTCCTCCCAAGCTGTAGCAGCAGTGTCACGCTTCTCTTTGCATGGATCAAGGGATCTGTGGCTTTCCCTCGAGCATTTCCTTAAGGGCTGTGCCAAGTGCCACCGTGGTGTGAGTGGATCCTCGTCCTGAAATTCGAGGCAGTGTAGGGAAACAGGTTTCCCTGGAATGGACTGAGACATCTGGGGGACTCTGGAATGGGTGCACGAATCTGGAGTTCCTCTCGCCTTTCCTGTGGATAGCGCCTCCTCTTGAGATGAGTCGGGAACTCCGGGAATACTTGACCGACCACTCAGTGAAAGGATCCCTCCTCTCGAGCTAGGAGGCAGTAACTGGGCTACTCTGGATGTGGGCGGGACTCTCCTGCTTCCTCTCGAGTGGAGAGAGGTATTTCGGGGAACTTCTTGAGTTGCAGCTAGGGTTTGAAGGCCCGTTTCTTAGTTCCAGACGCTTGTTGATAAGCCTCGAGACGCCTCATCGGATATGGGCCACATCTCGCCTGGAGGGGAGAACCTCCTGGATTTTCTCGAGTTGCAGCAGGAGCTCTCGACTTACGACTTGGACCTCAGAGACCCGCTCTGTTGGCCTCATGAAAGGCCAGTCCCCATGCAAGTTGCTCGGGGCACTCTCCACAGGAAACGCGAGAGGAACTCCAGTGTTGTGCCACCATTCCCAGAGTTCCACAGATGTCTCAGTCCATTCCAGGGAAACCTGCTTTCCTTGCACTGCCTTGACTTTCAAGCCTAGGATCGACTCACACCACGGTGGCACGTGGGACAGCCCACTGGGAAAGCCTCGTGGGAAAGCCTCGAGGGAAAGCCACAGATTCCTTGATCCACGCGAAGGGAAGCATGACACTGCTAGGGACCCACTCCCCTGGGGAGTCACTCTGGTGGCCTCAGGAAAGGCCAGTCCCCATGCGAGTTGCTCGGGGGCCTCTCGGGATTCCTCTCTCGTCGATGCCGGGGCCTAAGATCTTGTTTGGAGTCGGTGCCGGAACCTGAGGATTTCTGTCCAGTGCTGACATGGATCTTGGGTACTTCTGGAGTCTCCCCAGGGGAGTCAGTCCTCGTCCCGAGTGGGGGCATGCACGTGCGCTCTCCTCCAGAGCTGTAGCAGCAGAGTCTCGATTCCCTTCTCGTGGATCAAGGGATCTGTGGCTTTCCCTCGAGGCTTTCCCACGAGGCTTTCCCACGAGGCTTTCCCAGTGGGCTGTCCCACGTGCCACCGTGGTGTGAGTCGATCTTCGGCTTGAAAGTCGAGGCAGTGCAAGGAAATCAGGTTTCCCTGGAATGGACTGAGACATCTGGGGGACTCTGGGACTGGTGTCACGACACTGGAGTTCCTCTCGCGTTTCCTGTGGAGAGTGCCTCCTCTTGAGACGCGACGGGAACGCCGGGAATTCTTTCCGACCACGCAGGGAAAGGATCCCTCCGCTTGACCAAGGAGGCGGAACGGGCCTCCTCTGTATGTGGGCAGAACTCTCGTGCTTCCTCTCGAGTGTAGACGTTATGTCGGGGAACTTCTTGGTTGCAGCAAGGGTGTGAAGGACCCTTTGGAAGTTCTAGATGTTAGATGTGTTTAGCCTCGAGACGCCTCAGCGGAAATGGTCCTCATCTCGCCTGGAGAGGAGAACCTCCTGGATTTTCTCGAGTTGCGGCAGGTGCTCTCGACTTACGATGGGGACCTCAGGGACCCGCTCTGGTGGCCTCAGGAAAGGCCAGTCCCAATGCAAGTTGCTCGGGGCCTCTCGGATTCCTCTCCCGTCGATGCCGGGGCTAAGACCTTGTGTGGAGTCGGTGCCGGGACCTGAGGAATCCTCTCCAGTGCTGACATGGATCTTGGGTGCTTCTGGAGTCTCCCCAGGGGAGTCAGTCCTCGTCTCGAGTGGGGGCATGCACATGCGCTTTCCTCCCGAGCTTTAGCAGCAGTGTCACGCTTACCTTCGCGTGGATCAAGGGATCTGTGGCTTTCCCTCGAGGCTTTCCCACGAGGCTTTCCCGCAAGGCTTTCCCGCAGGGCTGTCCCACGTGCCACCGTGGTGTGAGTTGACCCTCGCTTGAAAGTCAAGGCAGTGCAGGGAAAACAGGTATCCCTGGAATGGACTGAGACATCTGGGGGACTCTGGGAATGGTGGCACGACCCTGGAGTTCCTCTCGCCTTTCCTGTGGAGAGCGCCTCCTCTTGAGATGCGACGGGAAGGCCGGGAATTCTTTCCCGACCACGCAGGGAAAGGATCCCTCCTCTCAAGCTAGGAGGCAGAAACGGGGCTCCTCTGGATGTCGGGGGGACTCTCTGCTTCCTCTCAAGTGGAGACGGGTATGTCGGGGAACTTCTTGAGTTGCAGCAAGGGTGTGAAGGACCCTTTGGAAGTTCCAGAGTTTAGGTCTGATTAGCCTCGAGACGCCTCAGCGGAAATGGGTCTCATCTCGCCTGGAGGGGAGAACCTCCTGGATTTTCTCGAGTTGCGGCAGGTGCTCTCGACTTACGACGGGGACTT
This sequence comes from Capra hircus, assembly GCF_001704415.2. Lineage (NCBI taxonomy): Eukaryota > Metazoa > Chordata > Mammalia > Artiodactyla > Bovidae > Capra > Capra hircus. The sequence continues at coordinate 5,303 of NW_017200761.1, forward strand.
CAGGGACCCGCTCTGGTCGCCTCAGGAAAGGCCAGTCCCCATGCGAGTTGCATGGGGGCCTCTCGGGATTCCTCTTTCGTCGATGCCGGTGCCTAAGACCTTGTGTATAGTCGGTGCCGGAACCTGAGGATTCCTCTCCAGTGCTGACATGGATCTTGGGGTACTTCTGGAGTCTCCCCAGGGAGACAGTCCTCGTCTCGAGTGGGGGCATGGATGTGCGCTTTCCTCCCGAGCTGTAGCAGCAGTGTCACGCTTCCCTTCGCGTGATCAAGGGATCTGTGTCTTTCGCACGAGGCTTTCCCACAGGGCTGTCCCACGTGCCACTGTGGTGTGAGTTGATCCTCGGCTTGAAATCGAGGCAGTGCAGGGAAAACAGGTTTCCCTGGAATGGACTGAGACATCTGGGGGACTCTGGGAATGGTGGCACGACCCTGGAGTTCCTCTCGCCTATCCTGTGGAGAGCGCCTCCTCTTGAGATGCGACAGAAACGCCGGGAATTCTTTCCCGAACACGCAGGGAAAGGATCCCTCCTCTCGAGCTAGGAGGCGGAAACGGGGCTTCTCTGGATGAGGGCGGGACTCTCGTGTTTCCCCTCGAGTGGAGACGGGTATGTCGGGGAACTTCTTGAGTTGCAGCAAGGGTGTGAAGGACCCTTTGTAAGTTCCAGAGGTTAGGTGTGATTAGCCTCGAGACGCCTCTGCGAAATGGGCCTCATCTCGCCTGGAGCAGAGAACCTCCTGGATTTTCTCGAGTTGCGGCAGGTGCTCTCGACTTACGACGGAGACCTCAGGGACCCACTCTGTTGGCCTCAGGAAAGGCCAGTCCCCATGCGAGTTGCTCCGGGCCCTCTCGGGATTCCTCTCCCGTCGATGCCGGGGCCTAAGACCTTGTGTGGAATCGCTGCCGAAACCTGAGGATACCTCTCCAGTGCTGACATGGATTTGGGGTACTTTTGGAGTCTCCAGAGGGGAGTCAGTCCTCGTCTCGAATTGGGGCATTCACGTGCGATTTCCTCTCGAGCTGTAGCAGCAGTGTCACGCTTCTCTTCCCGTGGATCAAGGGATCTGTGGCTTTCCCTCGAGGCTTGCCCACGAGGCTTTCCCACAGGGTTGTCCCACAAGCCACCGTGGTGTGAGTCGATCCTCGGCTTGAAAGTCGTGGCAGTTCAGGGAAACCAGGTTTCCCTGGAATGGACTGAGACATCTGGGGGACTCTGGGAATGGTGGCACGACCCTGGATTACCTCTCCCTTCCTGTGGAGAGCCCTCCTCTTGAGATGCGCCGGTAACGCCGGGAATTCTTCCCCACCACGCAGGGAAAGGATCCCAGCTCACGAGCTAGGAGACGGAAACGGGGCTCCTCTGGATGAGGGAGGGACTCTCCTCATTCCTGTCGAGTGGAGACGGGTATGTCGGGAACTTCTTGAGTTGCAGCAAGGGTGTGAAGGATCCTATGGAAGTTCCAGAGGTTAGATATGATTACCCTCGAGACGCCTCTCTGGAAATGGGCATCATCTCGCTTAGAGGGGAGAACATCCTGGATTTTCTCGAGTTGCGGCAGGTGCCCTCGACTTACGAGGGGCCCAAAGCGACCCGCTCTGGTG
>NW_017200762.1:0-6904 GCF_001704415.2 Capra hircus
CAGGAAAACCTGTTTTCCCAGCACTGCCTCGACTTTCAAGACGAGGATCGACTCACACCACGGTGGCACGTGGAACAGCCTGTGGTAAAGCCTCGTGGGAAAGCCTCGGGGAAAGCTCCTTGAAAGTCCCTGATCCCTTGATCCACGCGAAGGAAGCCCGACACTGCTGCTACAGCTCGAGACGGAAAGCGCACGTGCATGCCCCCACTCGAGACGAGGACTGACTCCCCTGGGGAGACTCCAGAAGTACCCCAAGATCCATGTTAGCACTGGAAAGGAATGCTCAGGTTACAGCACTGACTCCACACAAGGTTTAAGGCCCAGCATCGACGGGAGAGGAATCCGAGAGGCCCCGAGCAACTCGCATGAGGCTGGCCTTTCCTGAGTCCACCAGAGCGGGTCCCTGATGTCCCCATCGTAAGTCGAGAGCAACTGCCCCAAGTCGAGAAAATCCAGGAGGTTCTCCCCTCCAAGCGAGATGAGGCCCATTTCTGCTGAGGCGTCTCGAGGCTAATCACACCTAATATCTGGAAATTCCAAAGGTCCTTCACACACTTGCTGCAACTCAAGAAGATCCCCAACATACCCGTCTCCACTCGAGAGGAAGCACGATAATCCCGCCCACATCCAGAGGAGCCCCGTTTCCGTTTCCTAGCTCGGGAGGAGGTATCGTTTCCCTGCGTGGTCGGGAAGGAATTCCCGGAGTTCCCGTCGCATCTCAAGAGGAGGCGCTCTCCATAGGAAAGGCGAGAGGAACTCCAGGGTTCGTGCCACCATTCCCAGATTCCCCAGATGTCTCAGTCCATTCCAGGGAAACCTGTTTTCCCTGCACTGCCTCGACTTTCAAGCCGAGGATCGACTCACACCACGGTGGCACGTAGGACAACCCTGTGGGAAAGCCTCGTGGGAAAACCTCGTGCGAAAGCCTCCTTGGAAAGCCATAGATCCCTTGATCCACGCGAAGGGAAGCGTGACACTGCTGCTACAGCTCGGGAGGAAAGCGCACGTGCATGCCCCCACTCGAGACGAGGACTGACTCCCCTGGGGAGACTCCAGAAGTACCCCAAGATCCATGTCAGCACTGGAGAGGAATCCTCAGGTTCCGGCACCGACTCCACACAAGATCTTAGGCCCGGGCATCGACGGGAGAGGAATCCCGAGAGGCCTCCGAGCAACTCGCATGGGGACAGGCCTTTTCTGAGGCCACTAGAAGCGTGTCCCTGAGGTCCCCGTCGTAAGTTGAGAGCACCTGCCGCAACTCTAGTAAATACAGGAGATTCTCGCTCCAGGCGAGATGAGGACCATTTCCGCTGAGGCGTCTCGAGGCTAATCAATTCTAACATCGGGAACTTCCAAAGGGTCCTTCACACCCTTGCTGCAACTCAAGAAGTTCCCCGACATACCCGTCTCCACTTGAGAGGAAGCACGAGAGTCCCGCCCACATCCAGAGGAGCCCCGTTTCTGCCTCCTAGCCTGGGAGGAGGGATCCTTTCCCTGCGTGTTCGGGAAAGAATTCCCGGCGTTCCCGTCGCATCTCAAGAGGAGGCGCTCTCCACAGGAAAGGCGAGAGGAACTCCAGGGTCGTGCCACATTCCCAGAGTCCCCCAGATGTCTCAGTCCATTCCAGGGAAACCTGCTTTCCCTGCACTGCCTCGACTTTCAAGCCGAGGATCGACTCACACCACGGTGGCACGTGAACAGCCCTGTGGGAAAGCCTCGTGGGAAAGCCTCGTAGGAAAGCCTCGTGGTAAAGCCTCGAGGGAAAGCCACAGATCCCTTGATCCACGCGAAGGGAAGCGCGACACTGCTGCTTCAGATCGGGAGGAAAGGGCACGTGCACGCCCCCGCTCGAGACGAGAACTGACTCCACTGGGGAGACTGCAGAAGTACCCGAAGATCCATGTCAGCACTGGAGAGGAATGCTCAGGTTCCGGCTCCGACTCCACACAAGATCTTAGGCCCCGGCATAGACGGGAGAGGAATCCCGTGAGGTCCCCGAGCAACTCGCATGGGGACTGGCCTTTCCTGAGGCCACCAGACCGGGTCCCTGAGGTCCCCGTCGTAAGTCGAGAGCACCTGCTGCAACTCGAGAATATCCAGGAGGTTCTCCCCTCCAGGCGAGATGAGGCCCTTTTCCGCTGAGGCGTCTCGAGGATAATCACACCTAACCTCTGGAACTTCCAAAGGGTCCTTCACACCCTTGCTGCAACTCAAGAAGTTCCCCGACATACCCGTCTCCACTTGAGAGGAAGCACGAGAGTCCCGGCCACATCCAGAGGAGCCCCATTTCCACCTCCGAGCTCGAGAGGAGGGATCCTTTCCCTGCGTGGTCGGGAAAGAATTCCCGGCGTTCCTGTCGCATCTCAAGAGGAGGCGCTCTCCACAGGAAAGGCGAGAGGAACTCCAGGGTCGTGCCACCATTCCCAGAGACAACCAGATGTCTCAGTCCATTCCAGGGAAACCTGTTTTCCCTGCACTGCCTAGACTTTCAAACCGAGGATCGACTCACACCACGGTGGGACGTGGGCCAGCCCTGTGGGAAATCCTCGTGGGAAAGCCTCGTGGGAAAGCCTCGAGGGAAAGTCCCTGATCCCTTGATCCACGCGAAGGGAAGTGTGACACTGCTGCTACAGCTCGGGAGGAATGCGCACGTGAATGCCTCCACTCGAGACGAGGACTGACTCCCCTGGGGAGACTCCAGAAGTACCCCAAGATCCATGTCAGCACTCAAGAGGAATACTCAGGTTCCAGCACCGACTCCACACAAGGTCTTAGGACCCAGCATCGACGAGAGAGGAATCCCGAAAAGCCCCCGAGCAACTCGCATGGGCACTGGCCTTTCCTGAGGCCACCAGAGCGGGTCCCTGAGGTCCCCATCGTAAGTCGAGAGCACCTGCGGAAACTCGAGATAATCCAGGAGGTTCTCCCCTCCAGGCGAGTTGAGGCCCATTTCCGCTGAGGCGTCTCGAGGCTAATCACATCTAACATCTGGAACTTCCAAAGGATCCTTCACACCCTTGCTGCAACTCAAGAAGTTCCCCGACATACCCGTCTCCACTCGAGAGGAAGCACGAGAGTCCCGGCCACATCCAGAGGAGCCCCGTTTCCACCTCCTAGCTCGAGAGGAGGGATCTTTCCCTGCGTGGTCGGGAAAGAATTCCCGGCGTTGCCGTCACATCTCAAGAGGAGGCGCTCTCCACAGGAAAGGCGAGAGGAACTCCAGGGTCGTGCCACCATTCCCAAAGACAACCAGATGTCTCCAGTCCATTCCAGGGAAACCTGTTTTCCCTGCACTGCCTCGACTTTCAAGCCAAGGATCGACTCACACCACGGTGGCACGTGGGACAGCCCTGTGGGAAAGCCACGTGGGAAAGCCTCGTAGGAAAGCCTCCTTGGAAAGTCCCTGACCCCTTGATCCACGCGAAGGGAAGCACGACACTGCTGCTACAGCTCGGGAGGAAAGCGCGTGTGCATGCCCCCACTCGAGACGAGGACTGACTCCCCTGGGCAGACTCCAGAAGTACCCCAAGATCCATGTTAGCACTGGAGAGGAATGCTCAGGTTACCAGCACTGACTCCACACAAGGTTTTAGGCCCCAGCATCAACGGGAGAGGAATCCCGAGAGGCCCCCGAGCAACTCGCATGGGGACTGGCCTTTCCTGAGGCCACCAGAGCGGTCCCTGAGGTCCCCATCGTAAGTCGAGAGCAACTGCCCCAAGTCGAGAAAATCCAGGAGGTTCTACCCTCCAAGCGAGATGAGGCCCATTTCCGCTGAGGCGTCTCGAGGCTAATCACACCTAACCACTGGAACTACCAAAGGTTCCTTCACACCCTTGCTGTAACTCAAGAGGTTCCCCGACATATCCGTCTCCACTGGAGAGGAAGCACGAGAGTTCCTCCCACATCCAGATGAGCCCCGTTTCCGCCTCCTAGCTCGAGAGGAGGGATCCTTTCCCTGCGTAGTCGGGAAAGAATTCCCGGTGTTCCCATAGCATCTCAAGAGGAGGCCCTCTCCACAGGAAAGGCGAGAGGAACTCCAGGGTCGTGCCACCAATCCGAGAGTCCCCCGATGTCTCAGTACATTCCAGGGAAACCTGTATTCCCTTCACTGCCTCGACTTTCAAGCCGAGGATCGACTCACACCACGTTGGCACTTGGGACAGCCCTATGGAAAAGCCTCGTGGGAAAGCCTTGTGGAAAAGCTTCGAGGAAAAGCCACTGATTCCTTGATCCACACGACGGGAACATGACACTGCTGCCCCATCTCGGGAGGAAAGCGCACGTGCATGCCCCACTCGAGACGAGGACTGACTCCCCTAGGGACACTCCAGAAGTACACCAAGATCCATGTCAGCACTGGATAGGAAACCTCAGGTTCCGGCACCAACTCCACCCAAGATCTTAGGTCCTGGCATTAACGGGAGGGGAATCACAAGAGGCCCCCGAGCAACTCGCATGGGGACTGGCCTTTCTTGAGGCCACCAGTCGGGTCTCTGTGTTCCACGTCGTAATTTGAGAGCACCTGCCACAACTCGAGAAAATTCCAGGAGGTACTCCCCTCCAGGCGAGATGAGGCCCATTTCCCAGAGGCTTCTCGAGGCTAATCACACCTAACATCTGGAACTTCCAAAGGGTAATTCACACCCTTGCTGCAACTCAAGAAGTTCCCTGACATACCCGTCTCCACTCGAGAGGAAGCAAGAGAGTCCCCCCCAAATCCAGAGGAGCCCCGTTTCCGCCTCCTAGCTGGAGAGGAGTGATCCTTTCCCTGCGTGGTCGGGAAAGAATTCCCGGCGTTCCCGTCGCATCTCAAGAGGAGGCGCTCTCCACAGGAAAGGCGAGAGGAACTCCAGGGTCGTGCCACCATTCCCAGAGTCCCCCAGATGTCTCAGTCCATTCCGGGGGAAACCTGTTTTCCCAGCACTGCCTCGACTTTCAAGCCGAGGATCGACTCACATCACGGTGGCACGTGGGACAGCCCTATGGGAAAGCCTCGTGGGAAAGCCTCGTGGGAAAGCCTCGAGGGAAAGCCACAGATCCCTTGATCCACGCGAAGGGAAGTGTGACACTGCTGCTACTACAGCTCGGGAGGAAAGCGCACGTGCATGACCCCACTCGAGACGAGGACTGACTCCCCTGGGGAGACTCCAGAAGTACCCCAAGATCCATGTCACCACTGGAGGGGAATCCTAAGGTTCCGGCACCGACTCCACACAAGATCTTAGTCCCCGGCATCCGACGTGAGGGAATCCCCGAGAGGCCCCCGAGCAACTCGCATGGGACCTGCCTTTCCTGAGGCCACCAGAGCGGGTCCCTGAGGTCCCCGTCGTAAGTCGAGAGCACCTGCTGCAACTCGAGAAAATCCAGGAGCTTCTCCCCTCCAGGCGAGATGAGGCCCATTTCCACTGAGGGTATCGAGGCTAATCCCACCCTAACCTTTGGAACGTGCAAACGGTCCTTCACACCCTTGCTGCCACTCAAGAAGTTCCCCGACATACCCGTCTCCACTCGAGAGGAAGCACGAGAGTTCTGCCCACATCCAGGAGCCCCGTTTCTGCCTCCTAGCTCGAGAGGAGGGATCCTTATCCTGCGTGGTCGGGAAAGAATTCCCGGCGTTCCCGTCGCATCTCAAGACGAGGCGCTCTCCACAGGAAAGGCGAGAGGAACTCCAGGGTCGTGCCACCATTCCCAGAGTCCCCAGATGTCTCAGTCCATTCCAGGGAAACCTGATTTCCCTGCACTGCCTCGACTTTCTAGCCGAGGATCGACATCTCGTGGCATGTGGGAGCCCTGTGGGAAAGCCTCGTGGGAAAACCTCGTGGGAAAGCCTCGAGGGAAAGCCACAGATACCTTGAACCACGCGAAGGAAGCGTGACACTGCTGCAGCTCGGGAGGAAAGCGCACGTGCATGATCCCACTCGAGACGAGGACGGACTCCCCTGGGAGACTCCAGAAGTACCCCAAGATCCATGTCAGCACTGGAGAGGAATCCTCAGGTTCCGGCACTGACTCCTCACAAGGTCTTAGGCCCCAGCATCTACGGGAGATGCATCCCAAGAGCCCCCCGTGCAACTTGCAAGGGACTGGCCTTTCCTGAGGCCACCAGAGCGGTCCCTGAGGTCCCCGTCGTAAGTCGAGAGCACCAGCCGCACGTCGAGAAAATCCAGGAGGTTCTACCTTCCAGGCGAGATGAGGCACATTTCCGCTGAGGTGTCTCAAGGCTAATCACAACTAACCTCTGGAACTTACAAAGGGTCCGTTACACCCTTCCTGCAACTCAAGAAGTTCCCCGTCATACCCGTCTCCACACGAGAGGAAGCCACGAGCGTCCCGCCACATCCAGAGGAGCCCCGTTACCGCCTCCTAGCTCGAGAGGAGGGATCCTTTCCCTGCAGGGTCGGGAAATAATTCCTGGCGTTCCCGTGGCATCTCAAGAGGAGGCGATCTCCACATGAAAGCCGAGAGGGAATCAAGGGTCGTGCCACCATTCCCAGAGTTCCCCAGATGTCTCAGTCCTTTCCAGGGAAACCTGTCTTCCCTGCACTGCCTGGACGTTCAAGCGAGGATCGACTAACACCACGGTGGCACGTGGGACAGCCCTGTGGGAAAGCATCGGGAAAGCTTCGTGGGAAAGCCTCGAGGGAAAGCCTCGAGGGAAAGCCACAGATCCCTTGATCCACGCGAAGGGAAGCGTGACAGTGCTGCTACAGCTCGGAGGAAAGCACACGTGCATGCCCCTCTCGAGACGATGACTGACTCCCCTGGGGAGACTCCAGAAGTACCCAAGATCCATGTCAGCCACTGGAGAGGAATCCTCAGGTTCCGGCACCGACTCCACACAAGGTCTTAGGCCCAGGCTTCGACGGGAGAGGAATCCGAGAGCCCCCGAGGAACTCGCATGGG
>NW_017200763.1:0-6904 GCF_001704415.2 Capra hircus
AAGAATCTGGGTTGGAACACTACATAATTTTGGTTTATCCATTGATCTTCATGTATTATCAAAAGTATAAAAGACCTTCTGAACAATAAAGGAGGAGGCAGGGGCCGGGGGCCAGTTTCTCGGACCAGCTTCTCGAACTAGTCTCTCAGCCTGGTTTCCTGGGACTCTGGCTCCCCCGTGTCTTTCTCTCTCTTTCTTCTTCTCTACCTTTTCCTTCTCTCTGCTCTTTACTATAACTTCAGGCTGAATCTCCACATGGAGTGCGAGGCTCGCCAGGTCTACTTACTTGGCCTGGCTGTTAAGACCCGCACGAAAGGGAGCTTAAGGCGAGGCACCCTTAGATATTCAAGCGGGCGCCGGTGGCCCAACGTAGGTGGTGCAAATTCCTTGTCTGGAATTTTATGGCCGTCCGCGTAAACCAAGCTATTCAGCCCTCTTCCTCCACTTAATCTTCTTACTACACTATAGTTTGCTAATCTAATCTTACATTAATAAATAAACAAGTCTTTTCCACGCCAACGCCGTCCACCCTTCGAATTCCCTGGATCACCGGGGCTGGACACCGGCATAAAGACCTTGTGTGGAGTCGGTGCCAGAACCTGAGGATTCCTCTCCAGTGCTGACATGGATCTTGGGGTACTTCTGGAGTCTCCCCAGGGGAGTCAGTCCTCGTCTGGTGTGGGGGCATGCACGTGCGCTTTCCTCCCGAGCTGTAGCAGCAGTGTCACGCTTCCCTTCGCGTGGATCAAGGGATCTGTGGCTTTCCCACGAGGCTTTCCCACACGGGTTGTCCCACGTGCCACCGTGGTGTGAGTCCGATCCTCGGCTTGAAAGTCGAGTCAGTGCAGGGAAAACATGTTTCCCTGGAATGGACTGAGACATCTGGGGGGACTCTGGGAATGGTGGCACGACCCTGGAGTTCCTCTCGCCTTTCCTGTGGAGAGCGGCTCCTCTTGAGATGTGACGGGAACGCCGGGAATTCTTTTCCGACCACGCAGGGAAAGGATCTCTCCTCTCGAGCTAGGAGGCGGAAACGGGGCTCCTCTGGATGTGGGCGGGGACTCTCGTGACTCCTCTCGAGTGGAGACGGGTATGTCGGGGGAACTTCTTGATTTGCAGCAATGGTGTGAAGGACCCTTTGGAAGTTCCAGAGGTTAGGTGTGATTAGCCTCGAGACGCTTCAGGGGAAATGGGCCTCATGTCGCCTGGAGGGGAGAACATCTAGGATTTTCTCGAGTTGCAGCAGGTGCTCTCGACTTACGACGGGGACCTAAGGGACCCGCTCTGGTGGCCTCAGGAAAGCCCAGTCCCCATGCGAGTTGCTCAGGGGCCTCTCGGGATTCCTCGCCCGTCGATGCCGGGCCTAAGACCTTGTGTGGAGTCGCTGCCGGAACCTGAGGATTCCTCTCCAGTGCTGACATGGATCTTGGGGTACTTCTGGAGTCTCCCTGGGGAGTCAGTCCTCGTCTCGAGTGGGGGCAGGCACGTGCGCTTTCCTCCCGAGCCTGTAGCAGCAGTGCCAGGTTCCCTTCGAGTGAATCAAGGGATTTGTGGCTTTCCCTGGAAGCTTTCACACGAGGCTTTTCCAAGAGGCCTTCCCACATGAATTGTCCCACGTGCCACCGTGATGTGAGTCGATCCTCGGCTTGAAATGTCGAGGCAGTGCAGGGAAAACAGGTATCCCTGGAAATGGACTGAGACATCTGGGGGACTCTGGGAAAGGTGGCACGACCCTGGGTTCCTCTCGCCTTTCCTGTGGAGAGCGCCTCCTCTTGAGATGCGATGGGAACGCCGGGATTTCTTTTCCCGATGACGCAGGGAAAGGATCCCTCCTCTCGAGCTAGTAGGCAGAAACGGGGCTCCTCTGGATGTGGGCGGGACTCTCGTGCTTCCTCTCGAGTGGAAACGGTATTGTAGGGGAACATCTTGAGTTGCAGCCAGGAGTGTGAAGCACCCTTTGGAAGTTCCAGAGATTAGGTGTGATTAGCCTCGAGACGCCTCAGCCAGAAATGGGCCTCATCTCGCCTGGAGGGGACAACCTCCTGGATTTTCTCGAGTTGCGGCAGGTGCCCTCAACTTACGACGGGGACCTCAGGGACCCGCTCTGGTGGCCTCAGGAAAGGCCAGTCCCCATGCGAGTTGCTCGGGGGCCTCTCGGGATTCCTCTCTCCCGTCGATGCCGGGGCCTAAGACCTTGTGTGGAGTCGGTGGCCGGAACCTGAGGATTCCTCTCCAGTGCTAGACATGGATCTTGGGGACTTCTGGAGTCTCCCCAGGGGAGTCAGTCCTCGTCTCGAGTGGGGCCATGCACGTGCGCTTTCCTCCCGAGCTGTAGCAGCAGTGTCACGCTTCCCTACGCGTGGATCAAGGGATCTGTGGCTTTCCTCGAGGCTTTCCCACGAGGCTTTTCCACGGCTTTCCCACAGGCTGTCCAACCTGCCATCGCGGTGTGAGTCGATCCTCGGCTTGAATGTCGAGGCAGTGCAGGGAAAAACAGGTTTCCCTGGAATGGACTGAGACATCTTGGGGACTCTGGGAAAGGTGGCACGACCCTGGAGTTCCTCTCGCCTTTCCTGTGGAGAGCGCCTCCTCTTGAGATGCGACGGAACGCCGGGATTTCTTTCCCGATGACGCAGGGAAAGGATCCCCCTCTCGAGCTAGTAGGCAGAAACGGGGCTCCTCTGGATGTGGGCGGGACTCTCGTGCTTCCTCTCGAGTGGAAACGGTATGTAGGGGAACATCTTGAGTTGCAGCCAGGTGTGAAGCACCGTTTGGAAGTTCCAGAGATTAGGTGTGATTAGCCTCGAGACGCCTCAGCAGAAATGGGCCTCATCTCGCCTGGAGGGGAGAACCTCCTGGATTTTCTCGAGATAGGGCAGTTGCTCTCGACTTACGACGGGGACCTCAACGACCCGCTCTGGGGCCTCAGAAAAGGCCACTCCCCATGCGAATTGCTCGGGGCCTCTCGGGATTCCTCTCCCGTCGATGCCGGGGCCTAAGACCTTGTGTGGAGTCAGTGCCGGAACCTGAGGTTTCCTCTGCAGTGCTGACATGGATCTTGGGGTACTTCTGGAGTCTCCCCAGGGGAGTCAGTCCTCGTCTCGAGTGGGGGCATGCACCTGCGCTTTCCTCCCTAGCTGTAGCAGCAGTGTCATGCTCCAGTCGCGTGGATCAAGGGATCAGTGGCTTTCCCTCGAGGCTTTCCCACGAGGCTTTCCCAAGGCTTTCCCACGAGGCTTTCCCACAGGGCTGTCCCACGTGCCACCGTGGTGTTAGTCGATCCTCGGCTTGAAAGTCGAGGCAGTGCAGGGAAAACAGGTCTCCCTGGAATGGACTGAGACATCTGGGGGACTCTGGGATTGGTGGCACGACCATGGAGTTCCTCTCGCCTTTCCTCTGGAGAGCGCGACCTCTTGAGATGCGTCGGGAACGCCGGGAATCTTTCCGACCACGCAAGGAAAGGATCCCTCCTCTCGAGCTAGGAGGCGGAAACGGGGCTCCTCTGGATGTGAGCGGGACTCTCGTGCTTCCTCTCAAGTGGAGACGGGTATGTCGGGGAACTTCTTGAGTTGCAGCAAGGGTGTGAAGGACCCTTTGGAAGTTCCAGAGGTTAGGTGTGATTAGCCTCGAGACGCCTCAGCGGAAATGGGCCTCATCTCGCCTGGAGGGGAAAAACCTCCTGGATTTTCTCGAGTTGCGGAAGGTGCTCTCGACTTACGACGGGGACCTCAGGGACCCGCTTTGGTGGCCTCAGGAAAGGCCAGTCCCCATGCGAGTTGCTTGGGGCCTCTCGGGATTCCTCTCCCGTCGATGCCGGGCCTAAGACCTTGTGTGGAGTAGGTGCCGGAACCAGAGGATTCCTGTCCAGTGCTGACATTGATCTTGGGGTACTTCTGGAGTCTCCCCAGGGGAGTCAGTCCTCGTCTCGAGTGGGGGCATGCACGTGCGCTTTCCTCCCGAGCTGTAGCAGCAGTGTCGCCGCTTCCCTTCGCGTGGATCAAGGGATCTGTGTCTTTCCCTCAAGGCTTTCCCACGAGGCTTTCCCACAGGGCTGTCCCACGTGCCACCGTGGTTGAGTCGATCCTCGGCTTGAAAGTCGAGGCAGTGCAGGGAAAAAAGTTTTCCCTCTAATGGACTGAGACATCCAGCGGCCTCTGGGAATGGTGGCACGACCCTGGAGTTCCTCTCGCCTTTCCTGTGGAGAGCGCCTCCTCTTCAGATGCAACCAGGAACGCCGGGAATATTTTCCCGACCACGGTGGGAAAGGATCCCTCCTCTCGAGCTAGGAGGCGGAAACGGGGCTCCTCTGGATGTGGGCGGGACTCTCGTGCTTCCTCTCGAGTGGAGACGGGTATGTCGGGGAACTTCTTGAGTTGCCAGCAAGGGGTTGTGAAGGACCCTTTGGAAAGTTCCAGAGGTTAGGTGTGATTAGCCTCGAGACGCCTCAGCCGAAATGGGCCTCATCTCGCCTGGAGGGGACAACCTCCTGGATTTTCTCGAGTTGCGGCAGGTGCCCTCGACTTACGACGGGGACCTCAGGGACCCGCTCTGGTGGCCTCAGGAAAGGCCAGTCCCCATGCGAGTTGCTCGGGGGCCTCTCGGGATTCCTCTCCCGTCGATGACGGGGCCTAATAGCTTGTGTGGAGTCGGTGCCAGAACCTGAGGATTCCTCTCCAGTGCTAACATGGATCTTGGCGGTACTTCTGGAGTCTCCCAGGGGAGTCAGTCCTCGTCCTCGAGTGGGGGCATGCACGTGCGCTTTCCTCCCGAGCTGTAGCAGCAGTGTCACGCTTCCCTACGCGTGGATCAAGGGATCTGTGGCTTTCCCTCGAGGCTTTCCCACGAGGCTTTCCCACGAGGCTTTCCCACAGGGCTGTCCAACCTGCCATCGCGGTGTGAGTCGATCCTCGGCTTGAAAGTGGAGGCCAGTGCAGGGAAAACAGGTTTCCTTGGAATGGGACTGAGACATCTGGGGGACTCTGGGAAATGGGGCCTGATACTGGAGTTCCTCTCGCCTTTACTGTGGAGAGCGCCTCCTCTTGAGATGAGACGGGAACGCTAGGAATTCTTTCAGGACCACGCAGGGAAAGGATCACTCCTCTCGTGCTAGCAGGCAGAAACGGGACCACTCTGGATACGGCGGGACGCTCGGGTTCCTCTTGAGTGGAGACGGGTATGTCGGGGAACTTCTTGAGTTGCAGCAAGGGTGTGAAGGACCCTTTTGAAGTTCCAGAGTTTAAGTCTGATTACCCCCTAGTTGTCTCAGCCGAAATGGGCCTCATCTCGCCTGTGAGGGGAGAACCTCCTGGATTTTCTCGACTTGCGGCAGGTGCTCTCGACTTACGACGAGGGCCTCAGGGACCCGCTCTGGTGGCCTCAGGAAAGGCCAGTTCCCCATGCGAGTTTCTCCCGGGCCTCTCGGGATTCCTCTCCCGTCGATGCTGGGGCCTAAGACCTTGTGTGGACTCAGTGACGGAACCTGAGGATTCCGCTCCAGTGCCGACATGGATCTTGTGCTACTTCTGGAGTCTCCCAGGGGAGTCAGTCCTTGTCTCGAGAGGGGGCATGCAAGTCCGATTTCCTCCCGAGCTGTAGCAGCAGTGTCATGCTTCCCTTTTCGTGGATCAAGGGATTTGTGGCTTTCCCTCTAGACTTTCCCATGACGCTTTCCCACGAGGCTTCCCACAGGGCTTTCCCACGTGCCACTGTGGTGTGAGTCGATCCTCGGCTTTAAAGTCGAGGCAGTGAAGGGAAAACAGGTTTCCCTGGAATGGACTGAGACATCTGGGGGACTCTGGGAAAGGTGGCACGACCCTGGAGTTCCTCTCGCCTTTCCTGTGGAGAGCGCCTCCTCTTGAGATGCGACGGGAACGCCGGATTTCTTTCCCGATGACGCAGGGAAAGGATCCCTCTCGAGCTAGTAGGCAGAAACGGGGCTCCTCTGGATGTGGGCGGGACTCTCGTGCTTCCTCTCGAGTGGAAACGGTATGTAGGGGAACATCTTGAGTTGCAGCCAGGTGTGAAGCACCGTTTGGAAGTTCCAGAGATTAGGTGTGATGAGCTCGAGACGCCTCAGCAGAAATGGGCCCATCTCGCCTGGAGGGGAGAACCTCCTGGATTTTCTCGAGATAGGGTAGTTGCTCTCGACTTACGACGGGGACCTCAACGACCCGCTCTGGGGGCCTCAGAAAAGGCCACTCCCCATGCGAATTGCTCGGGGGCCTCTCCGGATTCCTCTACCGTCGATTCCGGGGCCTAAGACCTTGTGAGAGTCGGAGCCGGAGCCTGACGATTCCTCTCCTGTGCTGACATGGATCTTGGGTACTTCTGGAGTCTCCCCGGGGAGTCAGTCCTCGTCTCGAGTGGGAGCATGCACCGTGCGCTTTCCTCCGAGCTGTAGCAACAGTGTCACGCTTCCCTTCGCGGCATCAAGGGATCTGTGGCTTTCCCTCGAGGCTTTTCCCAGGAGGCTTTCCCACGAGGCTTTCCACAGGCTGTCCCACGTGCCCCGTGATGTGAGTCGATCCTCCGCTTTGAAAGTCGAGCAGTGCAGGGAAAACAGTTTCCCTGGAATGGACTGAGACATCTGGGGGACTCTGGGAATGGTGGCACGACCTGGAGTTCCTCTCGCCTTTCCTGTGGAGAGCGCCTCCTCTTGAGATTCGACGGGAACGCGGGGAATTCTTTCACCACCACGCAGGAAAGGATCCCTCCTCTCGAGCTAGGAGGCGGAAACGGGGCTCCTCGGATGTGGTCGGACTCTCGTGCTTCCTCTCGAAGTGGAGGCGGAGTATGTCGGGAACTTATTCAGTTGCAGAAAGGATGTGAAGGACATTTTGGAAGTTCCAGATGTTAGGTGCATTTAGCCTCTAGACGCCTCAGCGGAAATGCACCTCATCTTGCC
>NW_017200764.1:0-6904 GCF_001704415.2 Capra hircus
GTGGAGAGCACCTTCTCTTGAGACGTGATGGGAACGCCGGTATTCTTTCCTGACAAAGTAGGGAAAGGATCCCTCATCTCAAGATCAGGGTGGAAACAGAGCTCCTCTGCCTGTGGGCGGGCCCCTCCTGCCTCCTCTCGAGTGGAGACGGGTATGTCGGGAACTTCTTTAGTTGCAGCAAGGGTGTGAAGGACCCTTTGGAAGTTCCAGAGGTGAGGTGTGATTAGGTTCTAGCCCCCTCAGCGGAAATGGGCCTCATCTCGCCTGGAGGGGAGAACCTCCTGGATTTTCTCGAGTTGCGGCCGGTGCTCTCGACTTACGACGGGGACCTCAGGGACCCACTCTGGTGGCCTCAGGAAAGGCCAGTCCCCATGCGAGTTGTTAGGGGACCTCTCGTGATTCCTCTCCCATCGATGCTGGGGCCTAAGACTTGTGTGGATTCGGGGCCAGCACCTGAGGATTCCTCTGCAGTGCTGACGTGTATCTTGGGGTACTTCTGGAGTTACTCCAGGGGAGTCATTCTCGTCGCCAGTGGGGTCATGCACGAGCTCTTTCCTCACTAGTTGTAGCCGCAGTGTCACGCTTCCCTTCGCGTGGATCGAGGGATATGTGTCTTTCCCTCGAGGCTTTCCCACGAGGCTTTCCCACAGGCTGTCCCACGTGCCACCGTGGTGTGAGTCGATCCTCGGCGTGAAAGTCGAGGCAGTGCAGGGAAAACAGGTTCCTCTGGTTTGGACTGATGCTGGGAGCAAGTGTGAGGACTCCCGGCCGTGATAAGGTCATGAGGAAGGAAGCTGACATACGCAAGGTGTGTTCAGACTTCAGGGACCCCTCTGCAAATTCCTACTCATGTACCCCAACAAAAATCTGCCGGCTTATGTGCTCTGCCTTTCCACTCTTCTCACATTTTCTGGAAAAAGTCAATTCAGGGCTTTAGTCTTCTGCATTTGAAAGAGTGTTTCAATCCAAAAAACCCCTCTGATGGCTTTCTAGCCTGCCTGCAGGACTCGAACTGCTGAGCATGTGATTGTTTGAGGCCTCCTGACTGCAGGAGGCACAGGAAGCTTAAAGCATCCTAGGAATGTAGGGGCATCCGAGGAGTCAAAATCTTTAGAATAGGACTGATTAAAAGTTTCATTTGTTGGTCAATGCTTGCTGCTAAATTTTCATATCCTCTTTGATATAATAAAAAAACAAGTAGCAGACCGGTTATTAGCAACATTAGATCTTTGAGTTAAGTACCTTCTTTGTTATAACCACTGCACCTTTGTTCTATAGAGATGTAACTTTAATGCTTTAAGGAGATGCAGTTTAAAGAAAAACACTTCAGGAGAAACAAAATTAACATTCATTAAGGAAGAGAGCCAAAAAGTGTTAACAAGCCTCTTGGCCAGATGATAATGTAAATCACCTGAGACCTTTTGTATACAAAATGATGTACAGAAAGAGTCTGGGCAGCGAACGCTACATAATTTTTGTTACCCATTGATCTCCATGTTTTATCAAAAGTATAAAAGGCCTTCTGAACAATAAAGGATGGGGCCAGTTTCTCAGACCAGTTCTCGAACTAGTCTCTCTGCCTGGTTTCCTGGGACTCAGGCCCCCCCGTGTCTTTCCTCTCTTTCTTCTTCCCTCCTTTTCCTTCTCTCTGCTCTTTACTTTAACTTCAGGTTGAATCTCCACAGGGGCGCAGAGGCTCGCCAGGTCGACTTACTTGGCCTGGCTGTTAAGACCTGCACGAAAGGGAGCTTAGGTCGAAGCATCCCTTAGATATTCAAGCAGTCGCCGGTGGCCCAACGTAGATGGTGCAAATTCCTTGTCTGGAATTTTATTGGCCTTCCGCGTAAACCAAGCTATTCAGCCCACTTCCTCCACTTAATCTTCTTAATACACTATAGTTTCTTACTCTAATCTTACATTAATAAATAAACAAGTCTTTCCACCTCAACGCCGTCCATCCGTCGAATTCCCTGGATCCAGGGGGCTGGACCCCGGCAGACTGAGATATCTGGGGGACTCTTGGAATGGTGGGACGACCCTGGAGTTCCTCTCGCCTTTCCTGTGGAGAGCGCCTCCTCTTGAGATGCGACGGGAACGCCGGGAATTCTTTCCAGAACATGCAGGGAAAGGATCCCTCATCTCGAGCTACGAGGCGGAAACGGGGCTCCTCTGGATGTGGGCGGGACTCTCGTGCTTCCTCTCGAGTGGAGTCAGGTATGTCGGGGAACTTCTTGAGTTGCAGCAAGGGTGTGAAGACCCTTTGGAAGTTCCAGAGGTTAGGTGTGATTAGCCTCGGAACCGCTCAGCGGAAAAGGGCCTCATCTCGCCTGGAGGGGAGAACCTCCTGGATTTTCTCGAGTTGCGGCAGATGCTCTCGACTTACGACGGGGACCTCAGGGACCCGTTCTGGTGGCCTCAGGAAAGGCCAGTCCCCATGCGAGTTGCTCCGGGCCTCTCGGGATTCCTCTCCCGTCGATGCCCGGGCCTAAGAACATGTGTGGATTCGGTCCTGGAAACGGGAGGTTCCTCTCCAGTGCTGACATGGATCTTGGGGTACTTCCAGAGTCTCTCCAGGGGAGTCAGTCCTCGTCTCGAGTGGGGGCATGCACGTGCCATTTCTTCCCGAGCTGTAGCAGCAGTGTCACGCTTCCCTTAGCGTGGATCAAGGGATCTGTGGCTTTCTCTCGAGGCTTTCCATGAGGCTTTCCACGAGGCTTTCCCAAAGGGCTGTCCCACGTGCCAACGTGGTGTGAGTCGATCCTCGGCTTGAAAGTCCAGGCAGTGCAGGGAAAACAGGTGTTCCTGGAATGGACTGAGACATCTGGGGGACTCTGGGCATGGTGGCACGACCCTGAAGCTCCTCTCGCCTTTCCTGTAGAGAGCGGTTCCTCTTGAGTTGCTATGGGAAAGCCGGGAATTCTTTCCCGACCACGCAGGGAAAGGATATCTCCTCTCGACCTAGGAGGCGGAAACGGGGCTCCTCTGGATGTGGGCGGGACTCTCGTGCTTCCTCTCGAGTGGAGACGGGTATGTCGGGGAACTTCTTGAGTTGCAGCAAGGGTGTGAAGGACCCTTTGGAAGTTCCAGAGGTTAGGTGTCATTAGCCTCGAGACACCTCAGCGGAAATGGACCTCAACTCGCTAGGAGGGGAGAACCTCCTGGATTTTCTCGAGTTGGGGCAGGTGCTCTCGACTTACGACGGGGACCTCAGGGACCCGCTCTGGTGGCCTCAGGAAATGCCAGTCCCCATGCGAGTTGCTCGGGGGCCTCTCGGGATTCCTCTCCCGTCGATGCCGGGGCTATGACCCTGTGTGGAGTCGGTGCCGGAACCTGAGGATTCCTTTCCAGTGCTGACATGGATCTTTGGGTCCTTCTGGAGTCTCCCAGGGGAGTCAGTCCTCGTCTCGAGTGGGGGCATGCACGTGCGCTTTCCTCTCTAGCTGGCCCAGCCGTGTCACTCTTCCCTTCGCCTGGATCAAGGATCTGTGGCTTTCTCTCGAGGCTTTCCATGAGGCTTTCCACGAGGCTTTCCCAAAGGGCTGTCCCACGTGCCAACGTGGTGTGAGTCGATCCTCGGCTTGAAAGTCCAGGCAGTGCAGGGAAAACAGGTTTCCTGGAATGGACTGAGACATCTGGGGACTCTGGGATGGTGGCACGACCCTGAAGTCCTCTCGCCTTTCCTGTGAGAGCGGTCCTCTTGAGATGCGGGAAAGCCGGGAATTCTTTCCCGACCACGCAGGGAAAGGATATCTCCTCTCGACCTAGGAGGCGGAAACGGGGCTCCTCTGGATGTGGGCGGGACTCTCGTGCTTCCTCTCGAGTGGAGACGGGTATGTCGGGGAACTTCTTGAGTTGCAGCAAGGGTGTGAAGGACCCTTTGGAAGTTCCAGAGGTTAGGTGTGATTAGCCTCGAGACACCTCAGCGGAAATGGACCTCAACTCGCTGGAGGGGAGAACCTCCTGGATTTTCTCGAGTTGGGGCAGGTGCTCTCGACTTACGACGGGGACCTCAGGGACCCGCTCTGGTGGCCTCAGGAAAGCCAGTCCCATGCGAGTTGCTCGGGGCCTCTCGGATTCCTCTCCCGTCGATGCCGGGGGCTATGACCTGTGTGGAGTCGGTGCCGGAACCTGAGGATTCCTTTCCAGTGCTGACATGGATCTTTGGGTCCTTCTGGAGTCTCCCAGGGGAGTCAGTCCTCGTCTCGAGTGGGGGCATGCACGTGCGCTTTCCTCTCTAGCTGGCAGCCGTGTCACTCTTCCCTTCGCCTGGATCAAGGGATCTGTGGCTTTCCTCGAGGCTTTCCCGAGGCTTTCCCACGAGTCTTTCCCACAGGGCTGTTCCACGTGCCACCGTTGTGAGTCGATCCTCGGCTTGAAAGTCGAAACAGTGCAGGGAAAACAGGTTTCCCTGGAATGGACTGAGACATCTGGGGGACTCTGGAATGGTGGCACGACCCTGGAGTTCCTCTCGCCTTTCCTGTGGAGAGCGCCTCCTCTTGAGATGCGCCGGGAACGCCAGGAATTCTTTCACGACCACGCAGGGAAAGGATCCCTTCTCTCGAGCTAGGAGGCGGAAACGGGGCTCCTCTGGATGTGGGCTGGACTCTCGTGCTTCCTCTCGAGCGGAGATGGGTATGTCGGGAACTTCTTGAGTTGCAGCAAGGGTGTGAAGGACCCTTTGGAAGTTCCAGAGGTTAGGTGTGATTAGTCTCCAGACTCCTCAGCAGAAATGGGCCTCATCACGCCTGGATGGGAGAACCTCCTGGATTTTCTCGAGTTGCGACAGGTGCTCTCGACTTAAGATGGGGACCTCAGGGACCCGCTCTGGTGGCCTCAGGAAAGGCCAGTTCCCATGCGAGTTGATCTGGGCCTCTAGGATTTCTCTCCGTCGATGCCGGGGCCCAAGACCTTGTGTGGAGTCGGTGAAGGAACCTGAGGATTCCTCTACAGTGCTGCCATGGATCTTGGGGTACTTCTGGAGTCTCCCCAGGGGAGTGAGTCCCTGTCTCGAGTGGGGGTATGCACGTGCGCTTTCTTCCCCAGCTGTAGCAGCAGTGTCACGCTTCCCTTCGCGTGGATCAAGGGATCTGTGGCTTCCCTCGAAGCTTTCCCACGAGGCTTTCCCACGAGTCTTTCCCACAGGGCTGTCCCACGTGCCACCGTGGTGTGAGTCGATCCTCGGCTTGAAAGTCGAGGCAGTGCAGGGAAAACAGGTTTCCCTGGAATAGACTGAGACATCTGGGGACCCTGGGAATGGTGGCACGACCCTGGAGTTCCTCTCGCCTTTCCTGTGGAGAGCGCCTCCTCTTGAGATGCGACGGGAACACAGGGAATTCTTTCCCGACCACGCAGGGAATGTATCCCTCCTCTCGAGCTAGGAGGAGGAAACGGGGCTCCTCTGGATGTGGGCGGGACTCTCGTGCTTCCTCTCGAGTAGAGACGGGTATGTCGGGGAACTTGTTGAGTTGCAGCAAGGGTGTGAATGACCCTTTGGAAGTTCCAGAGGTTAGGTGTGATTAGCCTCGAGACGCCTCAGCGGAAATGGGCCTCATCTCGCCTGGAGGGAGAACCTCCTGGATTTTCTCGAGTTGCGGCCGGCGCTCTCGACTTACGACAGGGACCTCAGGGACCCGCTCTGGTGGCCTCAGGGAAGGCCAGTCCCCATGCGAGTTGCTCGGGGCCCTCTCGAGATACCTGTCCCATCGATGCCGGGGCCTAAGACCTTGTGTGGAGTCGGTGCCGGTACCTGAGGATTCCCCTCCAGTGTGACATGGATCTTGGGGTACTTCTGGAGTCTCCCCAGGGGAGTCAGTCCTCGTCTCGAGTGGGGGCATGCACCTGCGCTTTCCTCCCTAGCTGTAGCAGCAGAGTCACCCTTCCCATCACGTGGGTCAAGGGATCTGTGACATTCCCTCGAGGCTTTCCCACGAGGCTTTCTCATGAGGCTTTCCCACAGGGCTCTCCCACGTGCCACCGTGGAGTGGAGTCCGTCCTCGGCTTGAAAGTAGCAGCAGTGCAGGGAAAACAGGTTTCCCTGGAATGGACTGAGACATCTGGGGACTCTGGGAATGGTGGCACGACCCTGGAGTTCCTCTCGCCTTTCCTGTGGAGAGCGCCTCCTCTTAAGATGCGACGGAAACGCCGGAAATTCTTTCCCGTACACACATGGAAAGGATCCCACCTCTCGAGCTATGAGTCGGAAACGGGGCTCCTCTGGATGTGGGCGGGACTCTCGTGCTTCCTCTCGAGTGGAGACGGGTATGTCGGGGAACTTCTTGAGTTGCAGCAAGGGTGTGAAGGACCCTTTGAAATTCCAGAGTTTAGGTGTGATTATCCTCGATATGCCTCAGCGGAAATGGGCCTCATCTCGCCTGGAGGGGAGAACCTCCTGGATTTTCTCGAGTTGCGGCCGGCGCTCTCGACTTACGACAGGGACCTCACGGACCCGCTCTGGTGGCCTCAGGAAAGGCAAGTCCCCATGCGAGTTGCTCCGTGCATCTCGGAATTCCTCTCCCGTCAATGCTGGGGCCTAAGACCTTGTGTGGCGTCATGGCCGGAACCTGTGGATTCCTCTCCAGTGCTGACATGAATCTTGGGGTACTTCTGGAGTCTCCCCAGGGGAGTCAGTCCACGTCTCTAGTGGGGGCATACGCCGGTGCTTTTAAACCCGTGTTGTAGCTGAAGTGTCACGCTTCCTGTCGCGTGGATCAAGGGATCTGGGCTATCCTTCGAGGTTTCAAACGAGGCTTTCCCATGATGCCTTCTAAAAAGGGCTGCCCACTGTGGTGTGAGTCGATCCACGGCATGAAAGTCCAGATAGTTTAAGGAAAGCAGGTTCCTCTAGAATGGACTGTGACATCTAGGGGACTCTTGGATGGTGGCACGACCCTGGAGTTCCTATCGA